>NC_134698.1:15626742-15776742 GCF_050947455.1 Rhinoderma darwinii
ATTTCCTTCCTGGAGATCCCTCATAGCTGCTCCTTTCTCGTGCCACATTGGCAGGTCCTGTCAATGGATCCCAGCCAGGAGGCTAGCCTCACCATCAACATTTAGAACTGTGAGTGATCTTCCTCCGTCTCAGTCACTGGATGACTTCTGGCCGGCAGTTCGCCTACATTAATCACCAAGATTTGTGAATGGCGGAGCTTTACCTCCCTACATGGGCGTTTTCGCAGCAGGTGATCCTCACCATCTTGAAGGCCCAAGGGCCCTTTTCGACATTAATTTATCACTACACTTGGAAGATGCATCTCCAGTGGTGCGAGGAACGACTTCAATTCTTTTTTCGTTAGGACCTTTATAAGATTGTCTGTTGGACATGGTTTTCTTAGCTGGTTCTGACATTGTTCTATGACCTTGTGTACCTCTTCTGTACAGACCGACTAGCTCCGTCTGCAGGAGGAGTAATAACATTTATATTCTTAGTGTCACACCTCCTAGGGGTAACAGCATATACCCATAGTCCGTTTCCCCCAATGGAGTGGACGAGAAAAGGAATTAACAGAGCACTTATTCTGGGTTTTTTTTGTTTTGTTTTTTAATCCGACGCAGTGTTTTTGTTCTTGTTTTTTTTAGTAGGCAGCATGTTTCAACGGATCTGTATTGATACTGTTTTTTTTCAGCCCATAGACAATGGGTTGAATTTAAAAATGCAAGTTCTGTATTTTGCATAGTTCACGCGTGTATTTGGTCCGCTTTTATACATCCATATTTTAGCTACAGTAAAATTGTTAATACGGTAACAAAAACGTAACAAATTTTAAAAAGAAACTACCAACATCTGTATTTTAATAGGAAAGTATCTAGGAGACCAAAATCACACAGGACATATCGTGGCGCCCGAAAACCAATCCAGCAAAATCTGCGCTTCATAAGCAAAATGGCGCTCCTTCCCTACTGAGCCCTGCCGTGTATCCAAACAGCAGTTTATGGCCACATATAGGGTATTGTACTCGGGGGGAAATGTGCAACAAATTGTAGGTTTTTTTTTTTTTGTTTTTTTTTCCCCCTCACACTTTTAGTAAAATAAAACAACTTTGAGCTAAAGCAACATATTGAGGAAAAAAATACAAATCACAATCCTTCCTTAGGCAGCTGTAGATGTATTCGATATGGTGCAGCCAGGAATGTTGGGTCATTTTCCATCCCGCTGCATGCCTCTTAAAAATGCATAATTGTGCTCTCCATGCCTGCTTAGTGGATGGGCTCTTGCTGGTGCAATGCTAGTGCTGGACATCAGATTCCCCCCCCACCATTACTGCTGCCCCTCGCCACACAGCGAGAAACTGCAGCTGCATCACCCTCCTCCCCCACCTCCCTTATCGATTTACTGTATTGCTCTACATGGCTATTTTGGGAACTGAGTAGGTTTCTGAACATTTACAGAGGGAATGGTGGACTAACGGCTGCTCTAAGATGAGGAAGACCTCACTTTCTCCTAATAACATATACTAGAAAGGCTTTCTACAAGACTTTGGAGTGTCTGTGGGACTCTTTGCCCAATTATCCAGAAGCACATTTGTGAGGTCAGACACTGATGTTGGGGGAGGGGCCTGGCTTGTAATCTCCGTTCTAGTTCATCCCAAAGGTGGATGGGATTGAGGTCAGGTCTCTGTGCGGCCAGTCACGTTCTTGCTCACCGAACTCCCCCCAACTAACCATGTCTTTATGGACCTTGTGCACTGGGGAACAGTCATGAGGAACAGAAAGGGCCGAACCCCAAACTGTTCACACAAAGTTGGAAGCTACAATTGTCCAAAATGTCTTGGTATGTGGAAGCATTAAGATTTCCCTTCACTGGAACTAAGAGGCCGACCCCTGAAAAACAACCCCATAGCATTATCCCTCCTCCACCAAACATTACAGCTGGCACAATGCAGTCAGGCAGGTAACGTCGTTCTCCTGGCATTCACCAAACCCAGACTCGTCCATCAGACTCCAGATAGAGAATCGTGACTCATCACTCCACAGAACACGTTTCCACCGCTCCAGAGTCCAGTGGCGGCGGCTTTACACCACTCCATCCGATACTTAGCATTGTGATTGGTGATGTAAGGCTGGCGTGCATCTGCTCTGCCCCCGTGCCATGAAGCTCCCGGGGCACAATTTTTGTGAGGATATTAATGCCAGAGGAGGTTTGGAGTTATTGAGTCAGCAGAGCGTTGATGACCTTTATGTATTATGCGCCTCAGCACTCGGCGACGCCGCTCTGTAACTTTACGTGGTCCCCGCTTCGTGGCTGAGTTGCTGAGGTTCCTAAATACTTCTACTTTTGCAATAATATCACTCGCAGGTGATGGAGGAATATCTAGCAGGGAAGAAATTTCATGAACGGACTTGTTACATCGGTGGCGTCCTATTACAGGACCGTGGGATTCAGTGATCTCTCTACAATGACCCGTTCTATCACAGATGTCTGTAAAGGCGACTGCACGGCGAGTGCTGGATTTATACACCTGCGGGAATGGGACTGAATGAAAGACCTGAACTCAATGATTAAGAGGGGGGGGGGGCAATACTTTTCCACCATAAGTTTGTATGTTTTGTACGGGAATAGTTTAGGGACAGGCTGTTTTACATACATTGTGTTTTACATTGCAGATATGTAATCGTTGGTCTTAACTGGCTCCAGGCGATTGTGAAGAAATGGTGGACGCAGTTATCTGCGAGTTCAGAAGAATCCTCAGACGAGTAAGTGGCAAGGCCGCTAAGGAGTCCTGGCCAAAACTATGTGATACTCCTATAGTTGCTGGTGAAAAGTAATGAACACTTTGCAGTTCTTTACAACTTTCCACCATTGGTAATTCCTGATGAACGATCTACGAGGCCAATTATTATAATGCCAATGTTAAAAAAAAAAAAATGGTAAAAACATGGCTGCTTTCAGCCACCCCAGCTCTACACCTGTTTGTATTGTGCCTGGTATTCGTTACACTCCATTCAAGTGAATGGGGCTGAGCTGCAATACCACACACAACCTGCGGACAGATGTGGCACTGTTTTTGGAAAAAAGCCGACCTGTTTTTTGGTATCCAGTTTTAGACCCTCAGTTGCCTCTGATGTGCAGCTCTGTTCCCCGTAGGTTCCTTATCTAGCAGGAGGACATATCTCAATAGTTGAAGTAGAAAATACTTTGGGAAAAGGTCCGTCCTGGCTGGATGTGATGTGTGGCCCTTAGATTTTGATGGTTGACGACTGCTTTTTGTTTTTAGAAATGTCCTGATATTAAAACGACAACTAAGTGGAATGTGGCAGCAAGAAAGTCACCTTGCCTCAGTACCAGGTTATACTGGCAACGTAGCCAAGGTAAATGTTTCCTGTTGTGATCGTGTGCAAACATGTATTTTAATATTTCAATACATGGTAGACGGTAAGTCATTGGGGCATGTTAGAAGATGGCGCTGATCGGGGGTTCATTCGCTGGGGCTTCCGCCAATCTTAAGGGTGCGGCGGACCATAACATGCACACATAGCTTGATATTGCTGTGCTGCGGACCCACCATTTAAGTAGGGGGCTACCTTAAAAGAAAAGGAAATGTTACTCTTAAAATGATCTTGTAATATGTCACGGTGAAGTCTGTGATGATCTCTGGTTTCCAGCATGGACCCCTCTCCCTCCTCCCCCAGGAGTGCTTAGAAATCTGACGTAACCTTTTTAGTAAGCTTCAAATCCTATCAATGGAGCTTTACTTATTGGGACTTTTGCACTGATTTTTTTTTTTCAATGTTCATTGGCTTCCTAAAGTCAAAGGGGTTATTTAAAATTACGAAAGGTACCGATGTTCCTGAATGGTCGCCAGGTCGATGTTTTGATGCTGGCAAGAATTGCTGTGGGTGAGATTATCATGTAAAGGACTACAGATCCCATGATTTCTCTGTCCGCTCACAGACCTTGTATATATTTCCAGCTGCCTGCATGCTCCTCTGTTATAAGGTAGTGCTGCAGGTACTCTCTGTCTTTACATACATAACACAGGCTGTGGTACTGACCCTACACAATCTGCTGCCCAGGATGTGAAATACGACAGGGAGGGGGGAGAGCAGTAGAGATAAAAGGTGTGTGATGTCCTGTACTACAGGGATGGGTAGAGGGGACATAACCAGGTGTTAAGAATAGAAAACCTTACACAAGCAGGAGAGAAGAACCAGGCGCATGGTTATGGGACTGCAAGTAAGACTGCCTTACAGAGTCCGCGCCTCTACTGACAGGAAGTGTACTATTACAGGGCCGTAAACTAACGCCGATCAGCGAGACAGCTCCTTGATCGGCGCTCATTTGCTCCTATCACACGCTGCAATGACTGGCTATGGCTAGGGACGAGCGCTCGTTACTATGATCGATCGTCCCTATACATTTTCATCATGTCTGTAGCACAGCTCTGATCACACAGGGAGATCTTGCCGACAATGATGATTTTTAATTCTGCATAAATGAGCAGATCAGCCGATGAACAAGCGTTTGCTCGTTCATCGGCTGATCGTTGCTCTTCTTACACCGGGAAATGATTTGGGAACGAGTGTTCTTATAAACGCTCGTTTGCCTGATCATTGGCTCAAGTAATGAGGCCTTAAGTCTTCTTCCTGCAAGTAAATTTTAAAACTCATAACCCCTTTTAAAGAGGCTCTGTCACCAGATTTTGCAGCCCCTATCTGCTATTTCAGCAGATAGGCGCTGCAATGTAGATTACAGTAACGTTTTTATTTTTTAAAAACGAGCATTTTTGGCCAAGTTATGACCATTTTTGTATTTATGCAAATGAGGCTTGCAAAAGTACAACTGGGCGTGTATTATGTGCGTACATCGGGGCATGTTTACTACTTTTACTAGCTGGGCGTTCTGATGAGAAGTATCATCCACTTCTCTTCAGAACGCCCAGCTTCTGGCAGATCACGCTGTGACGTCACTCACAGGTCCTGCATCGTGTCGGCACCAGAGGCTACAGATGATTCTGCAGCAGCATCGGCGTTTGCAGGTAAGTAGCTACATCGACTTACCTCTCGAGAACACGGCTGTGTCTGCACTGCCAGAAGCTGGGCGTTGTGAAGAGAAGTGGATGATACTTCTCGTCAGAACACCCAGCTAGTAAAAGTAGTAAAAACGCCCCGATGTACGCACATAATACACGCCCACTTGGACTTGTACTTTTAAACACGCCCACTTGGACTTTTGCAAGCCTCATTTGCATAAATACAAAAATGGCCATAACTTGGCCAAAAATGCTCGTTTTTTAAAAATAAAAACGTTACTGTAATCTACATTGCAGCGCCGATCTGCTGCAAAATCTGGTGACAGAGCCTCTTTAAGCAACTTTATAAATAGTCGTCCTTCAAAATGTTTTACCATTTCTCTGATGCAGCCTGTGCAGGTCCTGTAGATAACTGTGCTGCTTCTAATTCAAATCCCTTCTGATGTAATCTGTTGTACATGGCAGAACAGTGTGTAGAGAGGGTGCTAAGCATCAAAGTACTCAGGAAGGGCAGATCACACAAGCTGTCAATAGCTGAGTTAAGATGGGGAGGAGAGCAGAGCGGGAATCACACAGGCTGGTGTAGAGAGGAAGCTGTGCTGATACATTAGAGCTAGTGAAGGAAGCAGCATCCTGGGCTCAGACCTCACATTCAGCATTTATTAGGTGTTCTAGATCCTTAACCCTTTCATTCTGGAAATCTGTGATGGTCTGTGAGCAGAGACTTTAACAATGTGATCTTCCTGTATCAAAAGATCACGGACTGGATTTCCCTTTTTAAGGGGCAGTTGCACCATGTCCGGGTGGCCTTACACAATTTAATCTTGGCAATCAGGTGCAGTATGGGCAGATAATTGTGAGCGCTCCTGATTATCAGAGACTTGATGCAGAGGATGAGTTCTAGTAGTGACAACTGGGGGCAAGACATCGACCCATGGACTAGCGGCTGTAGATTTGTATTGGCTGCAATATGTACAGGCTTTAGAGGGCCGCAGCCTCCGTGATGCCGAGTTGCAAGTAACCTAGTTAATTCTATGGTTTCGGTTTTGTTCTAGGACTTGGATGGCTACTTATCACAACTCCGTTGATATGAGGCTTCACCAAATATCCTGCTTATGTTTTGGGACTTCATGAGACCGCAGACTTTCGAGGACCTTTTCAGAACCCTGGAATGCTGCTGCGAGAAGAAACTAGTAAAACCACTGACTCCGTGGAGAGGGCTTTGTCTCCAAAACACGCAGACAAGGTGGCTGCTGCCTGCTTCATATTGAAGTAGTGTTCTTTCCAGATAGTGGCTTTGTACTGTCCGAGGTAATGTTTACCTAGTACTCCTGTGTGACGGACTTTGCAAGAGTCACCACTTCTCCTCCGAGGAGCAGGATAAATACCTCGTTTTCAAACTGTTGCATCATCACTGGGATCACGTTCTATGAGAAAACTGGCGCATCGGAGAAATGCACTGTGTCTACAAGTTTGTGCAAAACGCTGTACCTAAAACTGATCTTTAACACGGGACACTGGATATTGCAGCCGTTTTTGTTTATTTTGTTATATTATTTGAAACCCTAATATTAAAGACGTTTTTGCAATAGAATTAAAGTTGGGATATGTGTAGCGTGGGGTTTGAGCTCCACTACAAACGAGACATGTCCATGAGTTGTATAACGCAGGTAAACCTTCCTGGAAAAAATACAGTTTAAAAGGATTATGCACCTATTCCGCAGCTTATGTACACGGCTGTGCCCGTAATCGCGGGCCGCTGCCCGGGTTTTCGGCCCGTGCTCAAGTATGGGAGCACGGCCCGTAAAAAGCAAGATACGACGTGTTCTATCTTTTGCGGTGCACTTCTACGGCACGGACACCTATCTGTAGCAATACGGAAAGGTGTCCGCGGCCAATAGAACTGAATGGGTCCGTAATTATTACGGAGATTTTTTTTCTGGTCCTGCGCATGGGGCCTAAATCACTAGTTGGACTATGAATTCCACATCTTATTGAAATGCACAGGTAAAACGCGTGCAGAGTACTACAGCCGATTGATCTTCAGCTCTCATTTAGACAATGTAGGTTGGAAAATATAAGCTGGCATCTGATTGGCTAATACTGGAACATCCCAACCATCTGCACTAGATTTCATTTATAAGATTTATATTGCTATTTGGCCATGTTATTATGCCCAGAACTTCCTGCAGATCACTGGAGTAGAACTAGAGGGCAATGGATTTCCCTGAATTCTGACTACTCAAGACCCTCCTTATCTAGACTGTCCTGTTCGGCCTTGTTCACATGGCGTGTATTCCATGCATATTTTACACGTCGAAAAACGCATCCTTTAAGGTTCCCATTGACATCTATGGGAAAATGAATTGTGGTACGAAGAGGGTTTTTTACGCGCGTATCAGGTCAATGCCTGGTGCGTAAATGGGAGTCCTAATTACACACCCAAAAAACACTTACGCCTGTACTTTAAGAAGCGCTTTGCAAAAAACGCTAGCGTTTTGATGCATTTACAGTGTTTTTTTTGTTTTTAACCCTGTGTGAACAGGACCTTACATAGATTGAAAAAGACACCAGTCCAACAAGTCCAATCTTTCTTAATCCATTACACGTCTTTCATTGCTACGTTGGTTATAACCCTTAATGCCATTTGTCCGTAAATAATCATCTGGCCTTTTATAAATGCTGACATTGTATCTGCTATCACTACCTCTTGGTGTAGGACATTCCATAGTTTGACTACTCTAACTGTAAAGAACCCCTTCCTATATTGATGTATGAAACGTCTTTCTTCCACACGCAATGATTGTCCCCTGGTCCTTTGTAAAGGACAGATTATGTTCCAGTTCTCTGTATGACCACACATATACTTGTACATGTTCATAAGATCACCTCTAAGACGCCTTTTTTTTTTTTTCCCGAGCTGAACAAGCCCAATTCCTCTAGCCTTTCCTAGGCTGGATTCACACGAGCATGTTCAGTCCGTAAAGGACGGAACGTATTTCGGCCGCAAGTCCCGGACCGAACACACTGTATGATGCTAGGAGTCCCTGCCTCGCTGCAGGACAACTGTCCCGTACTGTAATCATGTTTTCAGTACAGGACAGTAGTTCCACGGAGAGGCAGGGACTCCTAGCATCGTACATAACTATGATGCTAGGAGCCCGGCTCCCAGCAGTGTGTTCGGTCCAGGACTTGCGGTCTAAATACGTTCCGTCCTTTACGGACGTAACATGCTCGTGTGAACCCAGCCTAAGAATTACCTCCCAGTCCTTTTGAACCCTCTAGTTCTCCTATATCTTTTTTACAATGTGGAGCCCAAAACTGAATTCAATATTCAAGATGTGGCCTTACAAGGGATTTATACAGGGGTAATATTACATTTGAATCATAGGATTTTATCTCTTGTTTTATACATCCTAAAATCCTATTTTTGCTTTTGCTGCTGCCTCTTGACATTGAGTGTTGCTGCTTAGCTTATTTGTTACCAGAATACCCAGGTCCTTCTCTTGTTCTGTTCTCCCCAGTTTTATTCAATTTTTAATATATTTGTATTTATATTATTATTTCCTCCTAAGTCCATTACTTCACATTTATCAACATTAAATTTCACCTGCCACGTATTTTGCCCATGCTGACCGATGATCTAGGCCTTTCTGTAATATTTTATAGTCCGGTTGTATCCTGCAAAGTTTTGTATCGTCCGCAAAACTGAGATACGTTGCGCGTTGTCGGCCTCCCTGGCGCTGATACAGGACAGAAAGTTCATTCACTCTGAGAAGCCATTTTTTTTGTGGATACCTCCTACAGTCTGATTTCTTGGGGTGGTCATGGATGCCTGGATTAATAATCGTGGGTCTTGGCGCACGTTGTTATGCACTAAATAAAGAATTCTTCAACTCGGCTTCCTTATGTTTAGCAAAGAAGCCTGGGAGTTGTAGTAGGGATATTGTTGCAGGTCACATGGTCAAAAGGGAAGAAGTAATGGGAATAGCGGAAGGTATTGAAAGATTTTTTTTATTTTAAGAAACCGGTGTAGAATGTTTAGTTGGGGAAGGGTCATTTTGTTTGGCGGTTAGAATGCGGTTTTTAAGGGTCAGTTCACACGTTGCGTAAATACTGCGGTTTTTTAATTCAATAGGGAGGTAAATCCACAACAAATAGCAGTTTGCAGCGTGTTCCTACCGCCAGCTTGGCATCCTGGGATGATGGTTACATGGGATAAAACATCCTAAGAGGTGGGCATGGGTGGTGCTTCATCACATGTGACTGCCGCTGCAGCCAATCACAGGCTGCAGTGGTCTCCTGGGATGAAATGTCTTCCCAGGAGGCCGGCCTGGTGCTGCAGTTTTCTGCAGCGGACGTTCCGGGTGAAAAACTGCTCCATGGTTTGGTCTGTTTTTTTTTTTGCCTGGAATGACCTGCGGCGCACAGGGCGGATACACTGCATGCTTTTACGCAGCATGTCCGCCTTGTGTGAAATCCGCCTAAGGCTATATGCACCTATTGCGTGTTTTGCTGCGGAAAAAACGCAGGAGATTCGCAGGTAAAAATCACACCTAATCGTGTGGGTTTTGATGCGTCTTTCGGAGCGTCTTCATGCTGCGGGTTCTGGTGCGACTTTCCACGGCACTAGGCAGATGAATCCGCAAGCGGAAACTCAAGATAAATTGGCATGCTGCGGATTTTAAGATCCGCAGGTCCATTTCCGTCCCTGAAAAATAATGCGCCGCGTACATGAGGTTTCCTGGAATCGCTGCGGATTTGCTGCACGTAATACGCATCGTGTGCATTGAGCATTGGGGATAAGAATTTGTTCAAATTCTCACCATCAGTGTTTTTTTTAGACCGTTGTAAAATTGTCTAAAAAATTGGCATATCCCTAGGATAGAACATTGTTTCACGATCGGCGGGACTCCAACCTCCGGGACCACCACTGATCCTGAGAATAAATTAGATGTAGCACTGCATCCCTTTTTTTTTTTTACGGTTTTTCTGCCCAGCGGTGCTCCAAGTCACCCGGCTGTGATGGGAACTGCAGCCGGACAGATTCACTTCAATTAGGTGGTTGGGTGCAGGGAAAAAAACATTGAAAGGGATGCAGCACGGGGGAGAGCCTTAACCCCTTAATGACCAGCCTATTTTAGACCTTAATGACCAGGCTATTTTTTACGTTTTTCCATCGTCGCATTCCAAGAGCTATAACTCTTTTTTTATTTTTGCGTCGACATAGCTGTATAAGGTCTTGTTTTTTGCGGGATGAGTTGTATTTTTTAATAGAACCATTTTGAGGGACATATTCTTTATTGATTAACTTTTTATTAACTTTTTTTGGGGGGGAATAGAAAAAAATCTGACATTTCGCCACTTTTTTGCGTCCTAAATCTACACTGTTTACCGTGTGGTATAAATAACACTAAGTTTATTCAGCGGGTTGTTACGATTGCAACGATACCAAATTTGTATAGTTTTTGTATGTTTTACTACTTTTACACAGTAAAAACACTTTTTTTTTCAAAATTATTTGTTTTTGTGTCTCCATATTTGAAGAGCCGTAACATTTTTATTTTTTCGCCGATGCGGTTGTATGAGGGCTTTTTTTTGCGGGAAGACTTGTCGTTTTTATTGGTACCATTTTGGAGTAGATGCGACTTTTTGATCACTTTTTATAAAAAAATGTTAAAGTCAGGATTCACAGAAAACAGCAATTTTTCCATCGTTTTTTATTTAATTTTTTGCGGTGTTCACCGTGCGGGTTAAATAATGTAATAGATTTATAGTCGGGGTCGTTACGGACGCGGCGATACCAAATATGTGTAACTTTTGAACTTTATTTTGGTTTTTTAATAGTAAAGCAGTTTGTAAGGGGAAAAAGTGGGTTTTTCATTTTTTTTTTTTATTGACTTTATTAAACTTTTTTTTTTACTTTTTTACTAGTCCCACTAGGGGACTTTAATATGCGATTCTCCGATCGCTATCATAATACACTGAAATACTTTTGTATTGCAGTGTATTATGCCTGTCCGTTTAAAACGGACAGGCATCTGCTAGGTCATGCCATGCCTCCGGCATGATCTAGCAGGCAGTCGCTCCAGGCAGACCTGGGGGTCTTTATTAGGGCCCGGCTGCCATTGGAGACGCAGACACTCAGCGATCGTATCGCCGGGTGTCGGTGGGATGAGAGGGAGCTCCCTCCCTCTCTCCAAAACCACTCAGATGTGGTGCTCGCTATTGAGGGGTTAAACGGGTGAGATCGATACTAATATCGATCTCACCTGGCAGAGCAGGGACGCCCCCAGCCCTCAGCTACCTCTGGCAGCTGCGAGCAGGGAGATCTGACAGCTCCCTGCTCTGTTTACTTATTCCGATGCCGCGACGTAAAAAGTCTATGGCATCGGAATAAGGCCCGTTAGTGACCGACGTAAAAAGACTATGGGCCGGTCACGAACGGGTTAAAGAGAACCTTTCACTTCCCCATACATGTGCAGCATGTAATGAGCAGGGCTGTACAAACCCTGGGGCACTTTACATTTTTAATTTATTTTTTTCTTTCTATCTTCCTCCGTTATTTAGATATCGGTACCGTTATATTTGGCGCCCGATATTTAACCCCCCCCCCCCCCAAACTGTCAAGGGGGTGTGTTACTATGGCTGTGACACTGTCCAAGCAGATATGGACAGTGTTACAGCAAGAGCGAGGAGAGAGAGCGTGTGAGCGACCACATTCTTCAGCTTTCAAGATCAGTCTTCTGCCGAACTGGCAAGGGGGCGTGTCTCTGCTACGGACCGTGCAAGCTCTCCACAGCTCTTATACTGTCCGGAGCAGTGACACGCCCCCTTGCCAGTTCGGCAGAAGACTGATCTTGAAAGCTGAAGAGTAAGAGCGCGTGCGTGTGCACTCTCTCCAGCTCTTGCTGTAACACTGTCCATATCTGATTGGACAGTGTCACAGCCATTGTAACACGCCCACTTGACAGTTATGGGGCTTATTTAAATATCGAGCGCCAAATATAATGGCACCGATATCTAAATAACAGAGGAGGTTAGAAAAAAAATGTAACGTGCCCCAGGTTTTCTGCAGCCCTCCCCATTACATGCTGCACATGTATGGGGAGGTCAAAGGTTGAGCCCTGTATCTAATCCTCCTACACTGTGCAGTCGCTCAGAAAAAGGCTGCACACAGTGTAGGAGGTTTGAAGACATACAAACCCTTCCTTCTCCTGGCACTAGCCAGAAGAAGGGAGGGGGGATTGTGTGAGGACACTAGAGCGAGTGTGGCCACCCCAAATTTGCAGCATAAATCAATGAGGTTGCTTTACCACAGTGACCATGCTGCAATTTTGGGAATGGCTCCCTCTAGTGACCAGCACATGGAAATGTTATATATTAGAATCTAATTTATAATATTTCCGGATTTGTGAAAAAATTAAAACAATGTGTAATCACTTATATACTAAATGTTTAACAGAAAAAAAATAAAATAATTATAGCGCCACATTCCCTTTAAGTGTGTGTGTGTGTGTGTGTGTGTGTGTGTGTGTGTGTGTGTGTGTGTCAAGGTTGATGGTATTGAGCACCTTTACAAATTTTCTGCTGTTTGCTCGTCCTTTTGCCTAAAAAAATACTTTCTTGTTGACCAATTTATATCATGGTGTCCTAGTAAGTTGAAAAGCTACAAATGTGGCAAGTCTCATAGTCTACATGGGATAAATAAAAGAACCCAATGGACATGTCCCTCCACCCTGGACCACGGCCTGCCCAAATGGACATGTCCCTCCACCATGGACCACGGCCTGCCCCAAGATGGCCAACATACTCTAAAGCAAGTCAATGGGCCATCTCTCCCGACTACAGCCAGGAAAAAGCTAATCTTTTATATGCGCCAACCTGTGCAGCTTCGTTCCAGGCCGCACCAATCAAATCTTCTGAAAAGTCTGTGACCCCTCTGTTGAAGATTCTGTATCCTGTTCACAGTGTACATTTGAATTGGTTTGAAAAAAAAAAAGATTACTTTTTTACTGGAACTGTATGGTGTAAATGTAATAACGGAACCATACAATGAAATATTGCCATGATGAGAGTTTTTACTCCCTAGAAAGTCGTCCTCATCATTGCAAATATCTTACATCACGACATGGTAAATTCTCAGCGGACGCAAAAACATGTTCGTGTGCATGAGGCCTGAGTTCCAATGCTGCGGCAGCCACAACGGCCACATGAGTTTGTTGCTAATACAACGGTGTCAGCGGCTTGTTATAACCGCAGGGGGGGTGCGGTGTCGCTGGCTTTAGACCGCTGCAACGTGGGAGCGCAGCCATAGCACGGTAAGTAAAGTGAATAACATTGATTATACAACGGCACCTGACAAGGGGTGGACTATATTAGGCAGCAAGTGAACCGTCCATTCTTGAAGTTAATGTGTTGGAAGCAGGAAAAATGGGCGAGGGTTTGGATATATTCACACGGTGCGGTCACATCGGGGATATATTCACACGGTGCGGTCACATCGGGGATATATTCACACGGTGCGGTCACATCGGGGATATATTCACACGGTGCGGTCACATCGGTGATATATTCACACGTAAAATCGGTATATTGCAACAAAATCCTGCAGTGTTTGCGAAATAACTCCAAAACCAATGAATTTTGCCACACCGTGTGAATATGAGATCTAAGAGGCTTTGATAGTGGTCAAATTGTCACGTCTAGGCAACTGGGTCAGAAGATCTCCAAAACAGCAGGTCCTGTGGTGCGCTCCCGGTATCCGTGGTTAGTACCTACCAGAAGGGGTGCAAGGAGGACAACCACTGAACTGAAGACAGGGTCATAGTTGCCCAATACTAGAGGTATCTGCGGTTGTCACCATTGCTGGGGGGGTATCTGCGGTTGTCACCATTGCTGGGGGGGTATCTGCGGTTGTCACCATTGCTGGGGGGGTATCTGCGGTTGTCACCATTGCTGGGGGGGTATCTGCGGTTGTCACCATTACTGGGGGTATCTGCGGTTGTCACCATTACTGGGGGTATCTGCGGTTGTCACCATTGCTGGTGGTATCTGAGGTTGTCACCATTGCTGGGGGGTATCTGCGGTTGTCACCATTGCTGGGGGTATCTGCGGTTGTCACCATTGCTGGTGGTATCTGCGGTTGTCACCATTGCTGGGGGGTATCTGCGGTTGTCACCATTGCTGGGGGGTATCTGCGGTTGTCACCATTGCTGGGGGGTATCTGCGGTTGTCACCATTGCTGGGGGGGTATCTGCGGTTGTCACCATTGCTGGGGGGGTATCTGCGGTTGTCACCATTGCTGGGGGGTATCTGCGGTTGTCACCATTGCTGGGGGGTATCTGCGGTTGTCACCATTGCTGGGGGTATCTGCGGTTGTCACCATTGCTGGGGGGGTATCTGTGGTTGTCACCATTGCTGGGGGGTATCTGCGGTTGTCACCATTGCTGGGGGGGTATCTGCGGTTGTCACCATTGCTGGGGGGGTATCTGCGGTTGTCACCATTGCTGGGGGTATCTGTGGCCAGTTTTAGGCTTTTGGTGTACGGCCGCTGTATACGAGAGTGAAATCTCCCAACGCATACGCTGTACGTATAGCCCCGTTGTTTCCCATTGACTCCCAATATTTGAAAAACTGCACTGACAAATACTGACATGACACTTTTTTAGCATATGTAAAGCCCATTATATCATATAGACATGTTTGGCGTATACGTGGCGTGAACATGGGGTCCCTAGGGCCATAAAAATATGACATGTAAAGTATTTCCTGATTCCAGAAAACCACTGCATGTCCTAGTTAGAAATAACGGGATGTGTGAATTACATTTTCTCCACAGCAGACGCCATATGTGAACGCAGCTGTGACGGCCATTTTGTGGGAGACCGTGATGCTGAGCTCCAAGAAAATGTCTCCTGCGCAGGAGACAAGTAGCGCTGCGTCATTGTTCGGCCTCTGGGCGTCCCTGTCACATACCGGAAGAGGAAGCACAGGGGTGAAGCTGTGTTCCTGCCCCAGTCATGTCGGTTTTGGTGACTTTGCCTTCTCTTTCCAGATGGAGCTTTCTTCTGTCTCTCCTGGCGCTGTGCAGGGCGGACATGGAGGTGCTAAGCGCTGGCTCTGAGAGATTTAAGGTGGAAGGACGGGCGGTGGTCCCGGGAGTCAGACCTCAGGACTGGGTGAGCGGGGCCCGGGTGTTGGTGGACGGAGAGGAACACGTCGGTTTCCTGAGGTAAAGATTGTCATGGAGCTTTAACCATTTCACGTCGAGCAGTCAGCGCTCTGGATATAGGCCGTGTATCACTGAGCTGTAAATAACAGCTGGCCCTTTAAATCTTCACAATTATTCAAGGAGGCGGTCCCTACAGTTCCGGGGGTTATAAATCTTTCTCAGATGGTGTTTCAAGATCTCTGCTTGCTGTCAGTTACGAGACACTGACATATAGACAGAATGCCGTTCATGATATTCTTTCTGTTAAAACCACGGGAACCAAAATGGGACCACGACGGACCTCTTTTTAGGTGAATGGGGTCTAAGTGGTCGCCGTCCTGATCATTCATACCACACCATGACGCTAGTGAGAACAGAGCCCAAATTAGTGACCCTGAAGTCTGTTGGCCAATCAGAGCTTGTGGTGGTGTCTGAAGAGGCGAATACATGATTCTGATTGGCCAAGCCCAGGAGACCTTGCAGCCTTCAATAAAAGATTTCTAAGCCATGGAAATCCCAGGGAAACACCTGAGAAGACTGCAAAAAAACCCCTCTAATTTTCAGACTAATGTTTATTGCACTACGTTTTACAAATACGCCAGGAAAAGCTCCCGACATGTGGGTAAACGTATGCTGTGATGATACCTAACCGTGGCATGCGTCACCCATAGACGACTGGGTTAAAAAAAAAAAATGGCGCGGTGTACATGGTCCATGGTATAGTCCTGTGATCATGTGACCACGTGGATGTATATAGGGATTGTCTCAGGAGCTGGACACATGGTGATCAGTCGATCGCCCCCGCCGGCTCCCGTATGAAAGGGGTTATATGTGATGAGACAATCCTCGGCCAGCCAGACATTTACCCTACAGCGACCTCTGGAGGGGAAATGAAGTTTTACAATGCAGACATTGAGATGAATGGCTCTCCATACTGTGTCGGGGACCAAAACCAGGAACACTATAAACAGAAGAAATATATAACGGAAGGGCTTAACCCCTTCGTGCACCCAGATGTGCCATTTAGTCCTGGTGCGGGGTGATGTTTGGAGCGTGCTCCGTATGCAGCGGGCGTCAGCTGTATTTTACAGCTGACACCTGGGACTAACAGCCAGGAACAGCGATTGCGTCGCTCCTGGCTGTTTAACCCCTCAAATGCTGCGGTCAATTGCGACTGCAGCATCTGAGGCGTTGAAAAGAGGGGGGTGGTCCCTTCTGACAGCTCACTCCCCCTCGCAACGAGGATGGGGGGGGTGACGACTGTTGTCATGGCAGACCAGGGACCTAATGAATGTCCCCAGGACTGCCTTCACTCTGCTAAGCCCTCCCTGACTCAGGGCTTAACAGAAGCCGGTAAAAATGAAAATATGAAACATGTATTGTAACAGCGATCCAATGATCGCTGGTTCAAGTCCCCTAAGGGGACTAATAAAATGTGTAAAAAAAAGTAGTGTAAAAAAAAAAAAACCCTTTTCCTGGTTTTCCTCTAAAGTAATGTAAAAAAGTAAACAAGATTGGTATCGCTGCGTCCGTAAAAGTCTAAACTGTTACAATATAGCGTTATGTAACGCACACGGTGAACGGCGTAAAAAATGTAAACCGTCAAAACCTCTGTTTCTTGGTCAACTTAGCCCTCCAAAAAAATTCATTCAATCAAAAAATGGGACCGATAAAAACGACAGCTCGTCACGCAAAAAATAAGCCCTCACACCGCCCAATCCACGCAAAAATAAAAAGTTATGGCTTTCAAGATGTGGCGACACAAAACAATTTTATTATTTATTATTTTTAAAGGTAGTAAAATATATAAAAACCTAATATAAATTTGGTTTCACCGTAATCGTATTGAGACGCAGAACAAAGTTAAGTTGTCTTTTCTACCGCACAGTGAACGCGGTAAAAACAAAACCCAAAAAACAATGGAGGAATCCGTATTTCGGCTCCCAAATTTTTTTCCAGTTTCCCCAGTAAATTATCTGGTACTTTAGATGCGACCAATAGAAACTACAACTCCTCCCGCAAAATATAAGCCCTCACAGCGCTCTACTGACGGAAAAAGGAAAAAACGGAAATTAAAAATCAAAAAATAGCTCAGTCCTGAAGGAGTTAAAGTCTCTCCACCCGGATCGAATTGTGGATTTGGCACGCAAAATCAGCACTGTGTGAATAAGGCCTAAAAGGACCCAAAGAAAATCTCACAGTACGCGATTTATTGCTGAGAGGTGGTCACGACGAGTAACCTCTGATGGCGTGTGTGTATACACACACACACACACACACACACACACACACACACACACACACACACACACACACACACACACACACACACACACACACGGTTCACTATCGCGCTGGTCTGTACATCCTCCTGTTACTCTCTACATTTAGGACTGACGGCAGCTTTATGGTCCACGATGTTCCTTCCGGCTCCTACGTGGTGGACGTTATATCTCCGGCTTACCGCTTTGAACCTGTCCGTGTCGACATCACCTCCAAGGGAAAAATGAGGTAAGGTGATGATCTAGCGAGTGTCACGGAGCGATACCGCCCGGTGGGATGAGGGAGGGGCGCAGCATGGCGGCCTGGCTGTCAGCTGGTATTTTGGGAAGAGCCACAGCAAAGATAACGCATGTTGTAGGACTACGGACAGTATTTACGGATGGATGAAACCTACGGTCGTGCGCCTTTTACACGGGCCAAAGGTCGGGTGAACGACCATTCATATGAACCCTCGTTCCCGATGGTTACCTGTGTAAACCGGGCAAAGGTCAGGTGGTGAACGAGCAAACGCATGTTCATTGGCTGATCGCGTCTTTTATGTTGCCAAAAAAATGGTCGCTAGTCGGCAAAACACATCTCCCTGTGTAAACAAATGGATGTGCTGCCGGCACGGTGGAAATGCATGCGGACGAGCGATCGTAGTATTGATCTCAACTAAACGATCATTGCTCCTTTGGAAGGGATCAAGCGAGCGCCGATCGACAAACTGTTTGGCAATCGGCGCTCGTTTTAAGTGACGTCTTGGCTTAGGTCAATCTAGGGGTTTTCATGAATATATTCGATACAGTCCACGTATACCTCTGGTGGGGGATATATGACGCGGGTGATATAAGAGGGGTCTCTGCAGGGAGCACACGTTCCACGTCGTCGTCTTCAGACCTCGACCACAATCTCCTGACTGCTGTTTATGGTGGTCTGTAGCTTGTCTATGTCATGCAGGTTGTAGTAGACTCTTCTGTTTAGGGGCGGCGGTCAGTGATTCCGCCAGGAACATCATATTCGGAAACTACTCGCGATGCAATTCCCTCTTATTGTAGCGGAAGTTCCTCCACTTACCCCATTTTCTAGTTCTTGCTGTTTTTTATGACAGATTTTGTATGTTTTCTGACAAGATAGTTGTATAGAAGATTGTAAATCTGCAGCCGCTTCCTTACATCCATAGTAGAAATCCTCTAAAGCGCCGACCGTGTATTTACAGGAGTGTAGCTGTGTGGAGCTGATCAGAGTATTCTCCCCCCCCCCCCCCCCATGCAATCGGGCATGAACGCTCCAGCATTCCTCCCGGTGTTTATGTGCAGTCAGCATGTGAACGCTGCAGCCAATCAGAGGCCGTGGCGGTCATCTGCTGTATTCAGCGATGGCGCCATGATGCTGGGAATACGACACGTCACCGATAAGGCCTCTGATTGGCTGCAGAAGTGACGTGCTGGCCGTCTGTAAACTAACACAGGGAGGACCACCGAGTCGGCGCTGGGGAGAGAATAGGTGAAGACCGATTTAAATTACTTATTTTTTTGGACATTTGCAGAAATTTTTCCAAAAATGTTAACACTTTGGATCACCCCTAACTAGCGCTGCAGCCCCTTCATTCTCAGGTTCGATTGTCTGAACTTACTTTAGTGGGAAATTTCCTTTTATATATTCCCTATGAAATCTACCTTCCCTTTAGGGATCGGGTTGTTACATTGAATTTCCTTCAAGTCTATTGACGCTTTAATCTTTCCCAAGGGCAAGGTACGTAAATCACATCAAAACCTCAGAAGTGGTCCGCCTGCCGTACCCTCTTCAGATGAAATCGTCCGGACCCCCGTCCTACTTCATTAAGCGAGAGACCTGGGGATGGACTGACTTTCTCATGAACCCCATGGTAGGTGGTCCGTGTATATGTTTCTTCATAAACCTTGCATACTGCTTCCAGCACAGCTGTCACTCCACCTTTCAACATCCTGTTGTTTTTAGGTCCATATTTCTCCGTTTCTTAAAGGGGTTTTCCAGTTTTAGCCAATGAAGCTTAATCCCTGTAGAATGAAAAGCTCTACAATGCTCTAATACTCTGGGTTTCAATTCCTCACCATTTTGGAGGAGATTAGTTTGCGGTCAGTGAATAAGAACATTTATTTTCATTCAGAGACTGGAACCCTGTGGACGCCTAGTCCTGCTCTCCGCTGAGAAGTTGGCACAATTTATCCAGTCTGGACAATCCTCTGTGAGCTAAAGAGAAGGGGCAGACTTGCAGACTTGCAGGCCTTCATAAAACCCATGGGGGGATGGAGCCCCTCGTATTAACGGCTTAGATGCCTTGGTCGCTATTGACCGCAGCATCTAAGTGGTTGAACGGCCCGGGTCTAAGTTTTCTCCGATCCCGACCTGTGCAGTAAAGCGTCGGCTGTAAATTACGGCCTGAGTGTGAAGTGGGATTAGCCCGTTGGCCCGCTCCATACTCCCCAGTTACATCATATGTCGCCAAGCGGTCGAAGGAATTTTTCTTCCATCGTGATCGGATGTGCTGTCCATGCCTGACTGGGTCTCCCATCAATTCCAAGAACTGCAGCCTCTTCCGCTTTTATTTTTTTGGCTTTTTTTTTATGCATCTCCATTTCTGATCTTGCACTGTGTTGGGAAATTCAAGGACATGGGGCTGTGTACTTTCACTGGTCAGCAGTGGGGCTGTACTGGAAGGGGTTGCATCGCTTTACGCAGCACGGTGTTTATTCCGGGGAGGTAGGCGCCTATCGAGCTCTGTACATCTTATGTTACCTCTCTATATATCGTTTATTTAACCCTCGTTAGTAATATGAGATTTTGATGTGCGCAGGTGATGATGATGGTCCTGCCACTGCTGATCTTCGTGCTGCTCCCTAAAGTGGTGAACACCAGCGACCCAGAAATGAGGCGGGTGAGTATGAGTGAGCGTCCATAAGTGGCCTGGATGTCGGTCCGTACAGATGAGAATGGCTCTCCCGGGATCAATATCGTCATGTTCCTGCCTTAACCCCTTAGCGACCAGCCTATTTTAGGCCCTAATGACCAAGCTATTTTTTTTTTTCATTTTTCAATAGTCGCATTCAAAGAGCTATAACTTTTTTTATTTTTCAGAGGACTTCTTTTTTGCGGGATTAGTTGAACTTTTTAATGGCACCGTCTTGGGGTACATATAATTTTTTTGATTAACTTTTTTTTTGGGGGGGGGGGGATAGATAAAAAACCTCTAAAATTCCGCCATTGTTCTATGCGTTTTAAAGGGAATGTGTCGCTAGAAATGTTTTTGTTTTTTTTCATTTAAATAGTTAGTATATAAGTGATTACACTGTTTTAATTTTTTCACAAGTCAGGAAATATTATTATAAATTAGATTCTAATTTATAACCTTTCCATCTGCTGGTCACTAGAGGGAGCAATTCCCAAAATTGCAGCATTGGCATGTGGTAAAGCAACCTCATTGCTTTATGCTGCAAAATTGGAGAAGACCCACTCTCTCTAGTGTCCTCACACAATCCCCCTCCCTTATCCTGGCTAGTGCCAGGAGAAAGGAGGGGGTTGAATCTTCAAACCTCCTACACTGTGTGCCGCCATTTTCTGAGCAAATGCACAGTGTAGGAGGATTAGATACAGTGGTAATCACACACTAAAACACGAACATACACACACATAACTTACCTGCTCCTGCCGCCTCCGCTCCTATACATTGTGTCTTCGCTGTGGACCGGAAGTCGTCCTCTTACTGTCCGGCCGCAGCTTCCGGCCCAACATGAAAATGGCGCCGGATTTCGCTCTGCCGAAGACCTTCCTTTTGCTCTGTGTGGGAGCGGCACATGCACCGTTCCCACACAGATGGCGTACGCTGCAGTGAATGGAACGGCTCCCGTTCGCAATCTCTATGGGGCTGTATGTGCCGTATTCCATCAATGTATGTGTCGTTAATCGACACCTACAGAGATGAAAAAAAAAATGGCAGCCCCCATAGTGAAGTAAAAATAAGAAAAAAGTACAACACAAAAACACAAATAAATAAAATGTATTTTAATATCATACTAAAAGCAATATTATATAAGAAAAAAATTCGTGACACCTTCCTTTTAAATTGACGCCGTTCACTGTGTGGCATAAATAACATTGCTTACTCCTTTTTTTAGTCCCACTTAGGGACTTTACTATGTGATCTTCGGGTCGCTGCTATGATGCTTTGGTGTACTTAGTATAGCAGAGCATTATTGCCTGTCAGTGTAAGGGTATGTTCACACGGCCTATTTACGGACGTAATTCGGGCGTTTTTGCCCCGAATTACGTCTGAAAATAGCGCCTCAATAGCGCTGACAAACATCTGCCCATTGAAAGCAATGGGCAGACGTTTGTCTGTTCACACGAGGCGTCTATTTACGCGCCGCTGTCAAATGACGGCGCGCAAATAGACACCCGCGTCAAAGAAGTGACCTGTCACTTCTTTGGCTGTAATTGGAGCCGTTACTCATTGACTCCAATGAATAGCAGCGCCAATTACGCCCGTAATGGACGCGGCGTTCAAGCGCCTGCACATGTCGGTACGGCTGAAATTACGGGGATGTTTTCAGGCTGAAACATCCCCGTAATTTCAGCCGTTACGGACGCCCTCGTGTGAACATACCCTTACTCTGCCTCTGGCGCGTCCTAATATGCATATGCCCAGGGCAGACATGGGGGCTTTTATCAGGCCCCCGATCCATCACACCCCATCAGAGGCCCGCAATTGCATTTGCGGGCCGCCAATGGGTGACAGAAGGAGCTCCCTCTGTAAACAAGTTAAATGCTGCGGTCGCTATTGCCCGCGGCATTTAACCAGTTAAACGGCCATGATCTAAATAAACATGGATCGCGGGCGTTGGAGCAGGAGCCCGGCTGCCATCACACGGCCGAGCCCCGGGCAGGGCTTAGACTGGGCCGCCGTGAAAAGGCTTTTGGGTAGTCACTAAGGAGTTAATGTTTTTCTCCTTTCTTAAGGAAATGGAGCAGTCCATGAACATGTTGAACTCCAACCCCGAGCTGCCGGATGTTTCCGAATTCATGACCAGACTCTTTACATCAAAATCCTCCAGCAAGTCCAGCAGCGGAAGCAAAACCGGGAAGAGCGGAGTTGGGAAGAGGAGGTAGTGATACGTGAGCCCATAAGTAACCAAGTGTCGCCCCATGGAATTCACCTCCCAGAACTCATTCGCTCGCTCAAATATGTTGTAGATCATATGGATTTTTGCCTTTGTTTTTTTTCTTAGGAAACTGTACTATGTTTTGCGCTTTTTTTTTTTGTATGCGGCTCCGCGGGGATAATACATTAAATAATGCAACTGTTCTAAGGCTAAATGTATATTGATCTAGAGACCTATAGATGTGTGTCTTTATATACCTAGATATCTGCATGTACTCGAAGCCCAACGCCATGCCTGGGTAAGGGTTGGGCATTTAAAGGGTCTCCATTTACATTGGTGTCGGAACAATTCACATAAACAATTGTTTTTTGTTTTTATTTTTTATTTTTTTTTATGTTTACACAACACGATCTGTAGATGCGGCTGGAAACACAGCGTTTTCTTCGCTATACTGTTGTATAGTCCCTTAATAAATCTGTATTTATACTGTTAATAGATCTTTAGTAGCGTGGCATGAGATTAGAAAACATGGCTTCCTTCTTCCAGAAACCGCTCCACTCGGTATCATGGGCTGCGGCTGGTATTGAAGCTCAGTCCCGTTCACTTAAATAGGGCTGACCTGCAATACCAGATGCAGCCTGTAGGCGATAGTGGCGCAGTCTCTAGAAGAAACAGCCGAGTTTTCTAACTTTAAAGATAAATATGGGATTACTCTCCCTTCAAGTCTTAAAGGAACACTCCAGGCAAAACGGACGATTCAGGTTCACCTGGAGTATTGACTAATCCTTCCACCCCTGCAGGGGTCCATCATCGGGTACGCGATTTTTGAGATTGATGTGGGAGGTTTTGCTATGGTCTCCCTCCACATAGCCGGCACAACCACTGTTATCTTGCTCCACTCCTTGCGGTCCTGTCCTGTTTATCGTCTAGACAGGGCCGCAGGGAGAGCAGGATTTGTTGCATTATTGGCCTGCTTTTTTTTTTTTCACCGATTGATTGTCTATGGAACGAATAGCATTTGATGACGGTAATAACATGTAACAGAAGCTTAGTCACTTAATTTATATATTTATAATGTATGTCTGTAGAACATGAGAACAGCTGGTAATGAAAACTGAGCGTCCATTAAAATTTGAACCGATTTTTAAACCTGAGAAGGCTGTAGTTCTTTTCTTCGCTGTGTGAGTAATTGCCCCCCCAGTAAAGTCCGTCACACTTTTTTTTTCTTTTTTTCATATTGGTGGGTTTCCTGCTGACTGTAATGCAGTTTTTTTGGTCTCTCTCCTCGGGGTATAGGCTTAGGACTTAGGCTTTTGACAATGGCTGATGCCGCGTTAAACAATATTCATAAGAAAAAAAAAACTCATTCGAAATGCTATTGTTAATTATCCTCCCCTCTTTGCCAGAGTGACGATCAATTACAAAGAGCATCTCTCACTCTGGAGGTCCTGTCGTGTATTACACACAGCTCATTGATATGAATGGACACTGTGTAATGCTTCGTTTCCCCAGTGGTGGCGCTGCAGGGAAACTGAACTCTTACTTTCCCCACTGATCACTGGGGATCCCAGCAGGGGGACATTGTGATCAGATCAATATCAATGGAGCCTTCTTAAAAGGAGGGACTGTCAAAAAGCGGCCAGTTCCATAAAGACATGGGGGAACTTGACTAGTGTTGCACTATGCATCAATACTATTTAGAGGCCGTGCACCCTGAAACGATTCAATACTGTTAATTCATGTATTTCAATACTAAGCTGTGCGGCCGCACAGCTTAGTATTGTAATACATGAATGTAGTCTGAGCGGGGCATCCCCCCTTCTCATTTACCCCTTGAATCCTGCAGTCAGCTTTGATAGCAGAATTCAAGGTAATAGCGGCGAAGATCAGAGGTTTTTCTGATCTCCGCCGCTAGAGCCATTCCCCCCCCGCGCGCACGTGTGTGTGTGTGTTCAGTATGTTGTAATATGTCCGACGCTGCACTAATGAGCGCCGGCACTGAAGACAGAACACGGCGGGCGCACTGCAAAACTCCCCCATGTTTTGTCTTCAGTGCCAGAGCTCATTAGTGCAGCGCCTGCCGCATCACATGCTGACCGCGCGCACAGTTGATTAAGGGAGCGGGGCAATGTCTGTATTACACAGCCTCAGCCCCCCCTCATGGTGAAGATCAGAGAAACCTCATCTCCGCCGCTATTCTCCTGAATGCTGCGTTCAAAGCTGACCACCACTAGCATTCATGGGGAAATTGAGAAGAGCAGGGGGGTGCCCTTTGGATTGCATCACAGGGAAAGATGGGACATACCATATATGGGCAGACAGCCCAGGATCCTTTGATGGACGCCAGGGCTATCTGACCATATTTCTTGTTAGGGCATACTGAGGTATGTCCTAACAACTGCCTGTGTACAATCAGTATATAGATATACATTAAAGTTTAAAAATAAAAAAGTGATGTTAAATAAACAAAGTCTAAAAGAATACACAATTTTTTTTACAATAAACAATAAAAGCTTTATTACTTATTAATGTGAGGCTCGAGGTGTTATGGGATTAGTACCTCCATATGCCTCACATTAATAGTAATAAACCCCATCATGTACCTCACCCATTAACCCAATGTCCACTATGAATGTGAGGTACATGATGGGGTTAATTACTATTAATGTGGAGGTTCAAAATTAATCACACGTCAGAAAATGGAAGAAATTTTTTTTTCTTTATTGGCAAAGTTTTATTGGTATCGAGAATCGCAAAACGACACAAAGTATCGGTATTGTGACACCCCTAAACTTGGCATCAGCTGAACCATAAAACCTGCGCCCTGCAGTGGAACAAGTGTTGGTTATCTCATTGTCGTTTTGGACTACAGCCTGGAGAGCTAAAAGATTTAGGGGATGGGACATTTGGAAGTCATCCGATTTGAGAAGATTTTAAAATTAGGTATTTAAAAGAGAAAAGTGAAAAATAGAAAAGACTGTGTGAAGCAGCAGAATACGCATTCACGCACAGGAGAATATTAGGGCTCCGTCCAGGGGTCTTGGAAAGGCTCCCATAGGACGGAGATTAGTCCTATCCAAATTAGAGCTCTATCACAGAGCCCGTCTTAAAGGAACAGTGTCATGGCAAATAATTTTTTTATATGTTAAAGATGTTAGTGCTGTAATAAAAACGTTTATATTCATTTGTGTGTTTGTGTTTTACTGTTTCTTATTTTTACACTTTTTCTTCCCTATGGGGGCTGCCATTTTTTGTTCCATTTCTGTGTGTGTCGATTAACGACACACACAGACATGGAGTACGGCAGCCACAGTCCCATAGGGACTGTGAACGGCTCCCGTCCCATTCACGTCCGTGTACGGCGTCTGTGTGGGAACTGCGCATGCGCCGCTCCCACACAGTCCTATTCGAAATTGGCGCCGTCCGGCGCCATTTTCCTGTGGACCGGAAGTCGCGGCCGGACTGTAATATTACTACTTCCGGTCGCGGCTTCCGGACTTGTGCACATGGAACAGCGGCAGCAAAGGGAGCGGACGGGCCGGAGGGAGCCGCGGCGGCAGGAGCAGGTAAGACATTTCAATGTATGTTAGTGTTTGTGTGTGTTTACTACTGTATGTAAACCTACTACACTGTGGGTTACCTCAAAAAATGGCGACACACAGTGTAGGAGGTTAAACCTTTCAAACCCCTCGTTTATCCCGGCACTAGCCAGGATAAAGGAGGGGGGGATGCTGAGAGCTCACTAGAGCGAGGGCTTTCAACCCAATGTTGCAATGCTGCAACATTGGGAACAGCTCCATCTAGTGACCAAAAATGGGTAGTATTATAAATTAGAAATAATTTATAATATTTCCTGGACTCGTGCAAAAAAAAAAAAAAAAATTTGAACAATGTTTAATCACCCACACACTAAATGTTTAATTTTTAAAAAAAAAACATGTTTTTAGGGCAACACCATGCCTTTAAGACTGAATTCACACATACAGTTGTATGTGGAGTTTTTTTTTTTTTTTTTTTTTTTTAAGCTAAAGCCAGGAGTGGATCCTGAAGGTAGGAAAAGCACAATTAAAGGACTTGTACTCCTCCTCTCCTTTGTAGCCACAACTGTGTGTTGGCTCGTAGATGCGGCAAACTGCAAGCAGGTCGGCCTCCTGGGATGACTGTTCATCCCAGGAGACTCCTGCAGCCTGTGATTGGCTGCAGAGGCCGCGGCAGCCTGTGATTGGCTGTAGCGGTCACATGGGATGAAACGTCACCCAGGAGGCCTGCCTGCAGAACGTCAGAGGTAAGTATAAGGTGTTTTTTTTCTAAGTTACGATTTTTTTCCGGCGTAATCACTATGATTCCACCGCAAAAGTTGCAACACTTGAATGTTGCGGGTTTTAGATCCCCATTCAATTAAAAAACCGCACCGCAGGCCAATTTGTGCGTGGAAACTACGCATATTATGTGTTCAGCGTGTTGAGGATATCTTGAAATCTCCACCACTCCTGTACTACTGTATTATGCTGCGGATTTTCCACAACAAAATACTAAGTATTTAGGCCACGCATGGACTAGCCCTGAGTGGAAATTGTGCAGAGTTTTCACAAAAGAAAGTTACATGCCACAGAAATCCGCACGACAGGTCAATTTCCACACCACTTTTCTGCAAATTGTTTCGGCAGCGTGTGAATGGGATTTGTTCACTTTGCTGCTGCTGTAATATGCTGTGGTATTTCCGCATAGAAAAGTCATCGGAAATTCTGCATTGTTTATGCTTCTTGTGAATGTACCCATAGAGTGTCTAAGGTTCCTACCTTTTTGAGGCAGTCTCCCCAACTTCTTTAATCAGCTGAGGACCACCCACTGTGTGTGTGTGTGTGTGTGTGTGTGTGTGTGTGTGTGTGTGTGTGTGTGTGTATATATATATATATATATATATATATATATATATATATATATATATATTGGCACTAGGATTACGCAAACTGCCTGGGACCCTGGAGAGAAGACAGAACCGCTTCTGTCCTCCCTGTAATCATGGACACAGCGCCCAATAAGCGCTGTGTATAGAATAGTGGCAGCGCCTAGTGGTCATGTGACTGGTCACATGATCGCTAGGATGCCGATAGAAGGAGGCTGCTCCCCAGGCCCAGATGGCTTCTCAGGAGAATTTTACAAAGCCATGAGAGAACAGGTGACCGAAACCCTGGTTTCGCTCTTTAATAATGCCCTGGGTAGTGAAGGTTTGCCACCATCGGCAAACACGTCCTATATCAAACTTCTGTTGAAACCAGGAAAAGATCCCCTGCTACCAGGGTCTTACCGACCTATATCCCTAATAAATGTCGATGCGAAACTTCTCTCTAAAATCATAGCACATAGACTGGCGGATATAATGCCATATCTCATAGCTCCCGAGCAGGTGGGGTTCATTAAGGGGAGATCGGCGGTCACCAATATTAGAACGGTATTGGCGGTGCTAGACAGGGTGCAGCACAGTCCAGGACATGGGGAACGCCCAGCACTGCTTTTGCTAGATGCTGAAAAAGCATTCGACAACGTTAGATGGAAGTGGCTGGATGCGGTTTTGGACAGAGTAGGGATTACCGGGGCTTTTCGAAACTTACTGCGACACATTTATAAGTCCCCTAATGCTAGGATCTGCACCACAGGGTTTTTATCTCAGCCGTTCCGCTTATATAAAGGCACAAGACAAGGCTGCCCGCTGTCTCCATTGCTGTTTAATCTGGCATTGGAGCCATTGGCAAGACATTTGAAATCTTCAGAGGTGTTCAGAGGCATCTCGGTGGGGGAGATGGAGGTCAAGGAAACACTGTTCGCAGATGACATACTCTTATTCCTAGCAAACCCCTCACGAGACGTTCCACGGGTATTTCAGACGCTACGTGACTTTGGGGAATATTCAGGATATAAAATTAACTATTCGAAGTGCCAACTGCTAGATCTGGCACCGAAGGAGGGTAGACATGGACGACTATTGGATGCTCTAGATGTGGAGATAGTGCGGTCACAGATCACGTATCTGGGCATCAAGGTGGGGCGGGCACCTAGCTCCCTATATGATCTAAACTATCCCCCTTTGATACGGGACATACAGGCGGATCTTCTGAGGTGGCACGGACTGCCCCTTTCACTCCTGGGAAGGTGTGCCTTGGTCAAAATGTCGGGATTTGCAAAACTACTATACCCCTTACAAACCATTCCATTACTTATCAAACACGGGGATATTAACACACTAAATTCGTCCTTCACTAAATTCATATGGGGGGGGGGAGAAAACCGAGAATAGCACTGGCAAAACTTATGCTACGAAAAGAAGAGGGGGGCATTAACTTCCCTAACATACGGGGGATACAACCTGACATGCTTGAGCAGGCACTTGCTGGACTGGCAACAGGGTACCGGATGCCACTCCAACATTAACCTAGAAAGGCAGCTAGCAAAACCATGGGATCTTATGGCTCTAGCGCATACAGCCTTTGCGTCCCTTCCCACTAACATTAAGAGATCGGCCCTACTACGGGACACCATTATCACATGGAAAGTATTGCGTAAGCATTATGGTCTTCCATATCGCATTTCAAAACACATGCCTATATGGAAGCATCCAGATTTGTTGGCGGGAAGACATAGTCAGCTACTTCAGAGATGGAGAGAGAGAGGGATAGCGACTCTGGGAGACATGTTCCAGGAAGGGAGATGGCTGACCCTACAGGAAATACAGACAAAGTACAATTTCGAACATCCCCAACATCTACAATATTATCAAATATTATCTTTTCCTGCAAAGCGAAACTGGCGGACATATCCGACGAGATCCACCCCAACCTGTTTGACTCATGGTTCCTAGGCACACACCACAGGTCCATATCACAACTGTATAACACCCTAAAGCCAGTGCTATTAAAGGTGACACCAGCTCAGGCATTTATGAAATGGGAAAAGCTATTTGGCTTGCCTAATATTGCCAAACATGTGGAAACGGGGTTGGTGGATCTCAGAAAACATATAACAAACGAGAAATGGAGAGAAACCCACTTAAAAATCCTCCATCATGCCATATATGCGTTCACCCTGCCCCCTTCCATAACCAAACCAGATAGAAAGACTTCATGCCCGAGGTGCGGATCACCTCGCACAGACATGTACCATGGGTTTTGGGCATGCACCAAAATACAGCCATTCTGGAAAGAAATGGCATCTTTAATGCAACAAATAAGCAGATTTAAGGGGCTCCTGGGGCCAATGGAAGTTTTTTTTACATGTCCAGCATGATGGAGGGTCAGACGACACAGAAGTAACCCACTTGCCCCCCATTACACATGCGGCATTGATGGTGGCAGATATCCCGCAATCAAGTGAGGTTGTACAGGGGATGAAAAACCTATTCTATTTAGATAGAATGGATGTTCTAAAACACAAGGATGCACAAGGGGGGAAATTTTTGGGGAAATGGAAACTATTCATAACAGAGCATTTCTCGGGGGAGGAGATAGGCAAAATGATCGATCCATTCACGGGATTACCTTGGAACCTGATAGAGGATCTCAAGGGCACCTTGGGAGTGTTGAGAACGCGTAGAACATAATATCTGTAACTTTGAAATGATATTTAGGCCAACTCGGTTAGGAATGTAGCTTCATGTGGCTCCAGTTTAGGTTATTCATGTTTATACTTATATTAAAAAAGTTTTGTATGCATTGTTCCTCAGGGATATTCATTGTAAACGCTGTACACCAAATGTTATGGAAATTCTTGTAATGACCTCCAATAACTGTCACATAATGATGTAAACAACTATGAGCTTAGTGTCATTGTGGGAATGTGATTTTCATACCATCAGCAATAGGTGATTAGATTCCTGTAACAGTTTATTGCATATTATGTTATGTGAAAAATCTTCAGAAAATCAATAAAAATAGGTTTTAAAAAAAAAGAAGGAGGCTGCTGCCGGGTGTAACTAGACCCAGCACAGCCCTGACAGTGACAATAATCATCATAAGGGTAAGTTCACATGTAGCGTAAATACGGAGAATTTGTTGTGGAGAATCCGCAGATAATACAGTAGCAGCAAATTGGATGAGATTTTAACAAATCTCCTCCACACTATGCGTAATTAATCCGCAGCATGACAATTGTATTTGTGTAATCGCTGCTTATTTATTTATTGCGGGTTTTCCCCATTGAATTCAATGGGGAGGTAAAAGCCTTAACAAATAGCAGATGTTGCGCTTCTTCGCGGCGGAAAAGCTGCAATTCCGCTGCAAAAAGCGTAACTCAGAAACAAAATAGCTTATACTTACCCAGAATTCTGTGTTACTTCATCCAGGCCGGCCTCCTGAGATGACATTTGATCCTATATGACCACTGCAGCCTGTCATTGGCTGCAGCAGTCACATGGGATGAAACATCATCCCAGGAGTCCGGCCAGCAGGACGGCAGAGGGACGCATTGCCATGGCTACTTAACGATCAAACTTTTTTTCTATATATGTGCAGTTTTCCGCAGCTGGCATTGCGGCCGAAAAAAGTACACCACAATTTGGTGCGTTTTTTTGGCCGTTATTCTCTGCGGCGCCCGGGGCTGATACTCTTTGTGCTTTTACTCAGCATATCCGCCTAACAGGATTGATTTCCCCTGTGCCGCGCCAGTTAGGCCCCATGCACACGACCGTAAAAAAACTCAGTTTTTGCGGACCGCAATCGCGGTCCGCAAAAACGGAGCCATTCACTTTCATTGAACACTGACACCTTTCCGTAGCACTACGGAAGGGTGTCCGTGCCGTGGAAATGTTCCGGGAATTATGGAACATGTCCGTTCTTTCGCATTTTGCGGGCCGTGCTCCCATACTTTGTATGGGAGCACGGCCTGAAAATGCGGCTGTCAGTCAGCGGCCGGCCGTGCCCGCAATCGCGGGTCGTGATTGCGGGCACGGTCGTGTGCATGGGGCCTCACAGTGGAAGAGTATAGTGTAAATAAACGTAAATAATAAAGTCCCCCAATGGTCTTTTGTGACCTTTGAAGGACAGGCCATAATAATAATAAAAGTGGGAAAAAAAAATTGTCATCAGAATTACACATAAAATACCCCCCGAAAAACTCGCCACCCACCAATCATTGTCGTAATGCCAGTCATGACCCAATTACCCTGAAATAGACATGTAATATATCAAAATTTACTCTAGACAATGACGATCACAAATATAAAGTCTAATTTAGGGTAACACTATCTTATTACCTTAAAAAAAATGAACAAAAAATAAACAGATTTTTTTCAAACTATAAACTTCAAAATGCTAAAACAGCAAAAATGATGTGTATGAAATTGCTAAGAAAATAAACCTGCTTTGACCACGAGAAAGAGAACATCGCCAAAATCACATCTCTAGCCCAAGAACGACAGTCCCTGGTCCTGAATAATTTAAAAGGGAAATCTTTATATGAGCATTAGCATGTAGGCTGTTTTTATTTTTTTACACAACCCCTGTCCATAGATCCTCTTAGGGAATATAGATTTAATAGAGGGGTCAACCATATGCGGCAGAACAGAGAACTGCTCTGATGGACCAGGCCCGTCCATGAATTAAATGGTCAGCCAATCATTTGTAGAGCCAGACATTGCTTCTCCGGCGATCACAATTGATCGCTGGGGGTTAGAGGAATTGTTGTTTTATTTAAAAGGGGTTGTAGAATTTTTGGGGACTTTTTTTTTCCTCTGTGATTTACTTTTGTTCATGATGTTTTCCTTACACATTGCTAATAGAGTATTTACGTGGACCATGCATGACCTGTGGTCGGTGTATGTATAGGCTGTGTTCAGGTCCCGCTTTTCACACAAACTGTCCCAGTAAGTATCGGTGGTGTTTATGCTGGTCAATGACTTCCCTAATTAGGAATCTCAGAGTGCTATTTGAGGTCTCATTGATTTCAGCAACACCCTATGGCGGCGTACATTATTGAAACTCCTCTTGCTCAGAAGGATCCATCAACAGAAATAATGTGCTGTTTACGGTAGACTGTATTTATCTTCATATGCACTGCAGACACAGTTTACACTACTGCCCCCGACCTGTGTCTCTCCAGCTTTTGCAAAACTACCTGCTGGGAGTTGTAGTTTCCCAACAGCCGGAGAGACACAGGTTAATGACCATTGGTTTACACTATGTATTCATTAGCATATTGAAACAGAAAAAAATTCCAGATCTTAAAAAAGTTGTTTTATTCGTTCTGCAAGTTTATAAAGATCTCTGACCATATCCATTTTGGAAATTTCTTTTAACTGTACAAATGCTGCCAAATGTGCTCATGGGAAATGACCAAATTCTCCTCCAGGAAAGACAGGGAAGGGGTCATCCGGCACATAGGGATCCATTGGGGGAAACAGCATTGGAGGTAAATCAGGACGATAATCTGGAATGGGTTCGGGTTCGGGTTCAGGTTCAGGATATCTATAATATGGATACTTTGGGAAAGGGAAATGGGGTCTAACTAGAGGCTTAAAAGGTTTATAAGGAGGACGATATGTGGGGACATGAGGGGGGCCTGCAAAGAAACACAACAATTATATTAATATAATATGAACACACCATCAATGGACGATTACAAATTGAACGTCGATTTCACACATTTATCATTCCTTTCAGACTAGGACATACGGAAGCGGTTGGCGTCCTAGGAGAGAAACCATATTTCTATGACGCATTAAAACTGGGTTCCCCATTTTTTAAGAATTACAGGGATTTACCCTTTAAGTATCTCCCTTTTCACCACTCATCAGTAATCCACTATAAGATCATTTTCAGACGAGCGTATTTGTAAACATCCGCAATACGGACGTGTTACGGATTATATTGCGTTAGTGTGTCGTCAGTATTTCATCAGTGTTACAGATCCGTACTAGGGAGAAAATTGAATGGCATAAGACAGCGGATGCAATACAGATGACATACAGACCAAATATGGATGCATCCGTATCATAATCACTCTCCAAAGACTTCAATGGGCATTTTCCGCAACACGAATTAAAGTAGTAAATGCTGCGTTTTTAGAACCGCGTTATTAAATACAGCCATGTGAATAGCCTCATTGAATAACGTTAGCTCCATGTTACGGTCCACAAAAAACGGATGAAATATGGAGACCTAAATAGTCCTGTATAAAGGCTCTTTTAGGCTATGTTCACACGGAGTATTTTGGGGGAGGAATATCTGCCTCAAAATTCCGTTTGGAACTTTGAGGCAGATTTTCCTCTCCCTGCACGCCGATTTTCGCAGCGATTTTCGCGCCGTTTTTCACCCGCGGCCATTGAGCGCCGCGGGCATAAAACAGCGCGAAATACGCTTTCTCTGCCTCCCATTGAAGTCAATGGGAGGTCAGAGGCGGAAGCGCCCAAAGATAGGGCATGTCGCTTCTTTTTCCCGCGAGGCAGTTTTACTGCTTGCGGGAAAAAGACGCCGACGCCTCCCATTAAAATCAATGGGAGGCGTTCTCGGGCCGTTTTTGCCGAGTTTTGCGACGCGGTTTCCACGTCAAAAAACTCGGCAAAATACTCCGTGTGAACATCCCCTAACATGGGCCAATGATCAAGTGAACGCTCGTTCATCAGCTGATCGAATCTTTTATTCGACCTTAAAAATGGTTGTTAGTGAGCAGCTTTTGTGCCTGTGTAAACCGTGAGATGTGCTGCAAATGTGTATGGATGAACGATTGTATTAATGGTCATTCATCCGCATACATTACGACCATTGTTCCCTGCAGATGGATCTTGCAGGCGGAGATCAATGTGCTGCATCGTCGATCATTGCTCGATCAGGCCACGTAAAAGGACCTTAAGGTGGCCACACACATTAGATTTATGTCGGACCAATTCTGATTGCAGCTTTCTCTCTGAGAACACATGCACGATCGGCCGAGCGGGCATGTGTATGGGGAAACGGAAGAAGTAAGGGTATGTTCACACGGTTTATTTTTGGCTGACTTTTGGGCCGTAAACGGAAGAAAAACCGGAAGCAGAATGCCTCCAAACATCTGCCCATTGATTTCAATGGGAAAAAACTGCGTTCTGTTCCGACGGGCCGTTTTTAAAAAAAAGGCCGCGTAAAAAAACAGCCGCGAAATCACTTCTTGAGCAGATTTTGGAGCCGTTTGTCATTGTCTCCTAATCCCCGACTTCTGTTCACACATTCTTAAAGTGAAATGATAAAATTCTGGCTACCTACAGCTGCCACTAGAGGGAGCTTACTGCATACGAATTATGCATTGTACGAACTGGTGTTAATGAAATAAAAAAAAATTGTTTTACATTTTATTTATAGAATATGGATAAAAGTTTACTGCACTAAAGTATTTGTTACTGCAGTCTATGTGCTCTTACCTACTGGGACCTTCATGCACAGGTTTTCACATCCATTGGAGCAGCACATCTGATTCCAAAGGCAGTCACTCCTATCTTGACATTGACTACCACGATAAGCGCAGCGAACACCTGGAGGAGCAGGGGGGCATATACCTACGGAAAAATATTGTACGCTAAGAAATCATTCATTTGACTTATTCAGCAAGAATATATACAAACATGTTATATCATACAGTGCCTATAAAAAAAACTCCCTTTCACTGACTTCTGCGTTTCTTAATAACTATAAGGCCATGTTCACACAGAGTTTTTGGATGCGTTTTTTAGCCGTGGAAACCACAACAAAAAAACGGCCGAAATTGCCTCCCATTGATTTTAATGGGAGGTGGAGGCTTTTTTTCCCGCGAGCGGAAAAATATATGCTCGTGGGAAAAAGAATCGACCTGCTCTATCTTGAGGCGTTTTCCGCCTGAAAAAAAACGAATTTAAATCGATGGGAGACGGAAACAAAAATTCTGCGAACGGCTGCAGTGTTTTTTGATGCGTTTTTTTACGCGTTCTATGGCAAAAAACGCTCACGGTTTTTTCCTTTGCCTGTTGAAGAAAGAGGTAAAAAATGCTGCAAAATTTGTGTCAAAAAACACCTGTGGTGCAAAACTACTTAAAAAAAACCAGAGCTGATTTTTACAGGCAGAATTTTCTGCCTGCAAAAAAACCTCAGTGTGAACAGGGCCTAAGAGTATACCAAGACCTTAGAGCAGATCTGTCAATCACACTGCAACAGCCACACCCACATACAGCTGCTGAGCTTGTAAACAGTAGACTCAATACTGCCCTAACCAATGCTAAATAACATTTTTTTTAGTTTTTTACTTCAGATACACAGTTGTCCTCCTCTTAAGCACGAGTACAATGTTTCATGGATCTCAACTCCTAGACAACCCTTTTCATTCCCTTTATATACCAAACAGTCCAGATTTTAAAAGTTAAATTCCTGCCTAGCTGTCCTTGTGACTGCTCGCTTGGGATAAAATTGGGTAAAACTGACATTGAACAGGTCTTTGGGATAGGAATGAAAATAAAACTCAACTGTAGCAATCAGTGCCAGGCAGCTGCTGCAAAGGCAACTAAGATCATAGGATGCATTAAAAGTAATATATATATATATATATACACATGATAAGAATAAAGTCTTACCTATGAATAAATCATCAGTCAAAATACTGTGTACTGCATAGACAGGTAATGTCCAGATGTGGACAGCCTTTTAAATTACTACTCTAGGTAAGGTATTAAAGGACTCCCAGTTAAAGGCAGTCAAAAGTTTTTCTGACTCATGCTCCTTAGAGGGGTTATCTGCTTTTAGATAAGAGGGTCCGCTTTTTTCTCCCAGAAACTGCCACTTTTCTCCATGGGCTGTGTCTGGTATTGCAGCTCAACCCCACTCAAGTGAATCAGACTGAGTTGCAATACCAGACACAGCCCATAAGCAAGAGTGGCGTTGTTTCTAATCCTGGAAAACCCCTCAAAGTGATAAATTTTTTGTGTTAAACTAAAAAATTGTTTTTCATTGGTTTGAAGTTGGCAGAGGCCACGTGCTCTTCAGTAGTTTATCGGATGATCACACTGATGTCCTTCATGGGCAGCTTCATTTTGGCAGTTTACCTATTGAATAATAAATTTAGGAACTTTGGACATGATCTTTCTTCTCTGTCAAATATAATCTCTTTATAACCAGGCCTTTAAACATGGGACATCCACTACCACCAACATATAGTTATGAACCAGTGGAACTTTCTGCCACACACGAGGACACTTGTTTTGCCTTCTTCTGGATCAACGCTGCATGATAACAGATAAAAGTAGATGTCTTTTCAACGTTACTGAATTACTGAAAGTAACTATAGAAATTTGTAGCATATAAAAATATAATTGAGATTGCTTTCATATATAACCCAACCCATTGTGGTTTGGCATTTGTAATTATGGGCCATGCCCAAGTCATTGCTTATGTTCCAGATGAGTCATGGCTACATACAATGCACAATCTTTTATAACCAGTGATGATTTTGTTTTTTAATTTGAATATGTATAGTAGGGACTCTGTATCTCACGTCTTTCTTATCTGAATGGGTTTCGGAGTTGGATAACTGGTATCTTAAAGGAAGTGCAGAAAAAAAACTGCCCCTACAATCACTACTTTACATAAATAACTTTATGTAAAGGGTGATAAAGGTATGATAGCTGGGAACCCCACTTATCACTAGAACAAGGCGATCGAGTATGTGCACTGCGGCACCATTTAACCTCTATGACACTGACGAAAATGTTAATTTCTTATTGGTCGGCCTGTGGAGCTCTGTATGTCCATACTCCTCTCCTACACAGCTACCTCCCTGCTCCCCTGTAACTTATTATCCAATGGTAATGCAGCATGAGTGAGGTGCCCGTTACTGGACCTGCAGGTCTTGAATGCTGCTTTTTCCAGGCAGTGGTTCATTCCCCCATTAGAAAGATACTAAATCTTCTTCCTCCTCAAAACCCAGTAACAGGTTTTAAATGAAGAGATAATTTTTTATGTTGACATTACAGCTTGCACAGGGTTAGATACAAGCAGCTGATCCTCCCACAGGCTGAGAAAAGCAGCTTCAACGTCCAGCATGAACAGGAAAGTCTGGGAAAAGTGCTGAAAAAGTAAGTGATGCAGTAATTGATACATTTTTGGTGATTACATTCCAAACTGAGCATATGGAGGAACCTCATCAGTGTAAGTATACTGTTTCTTTTAGTAAGTAGCTATCTCTTATACAGCATCAGCCAATCCAATTACTTTACAAGCTTTTAGGTCTAGGTCTACATAGCTATATTTGGTCGGTCGCAAGTTAGGGATAAAATCATGGACACCTCAAATGCGACTTCAATGTTTCCCTACTGGAATCAAGGTCATGTGCGACCATTGCAAGATATCCAAGGAGGTCGAATTACTTTGCTTACCATAGGAAAAAATCGAGTTCACATTTGCGGTGACGGTAATGCCGCAATTGTACTGTGACTCGCAGTGAAAGTAGATTACATGTAGCCTTAATCTTAGGCCTCATTCACACCATCATAGCCATGATTACAGGCACGGATGGCCGTGGAGTGTCATCCGTGGGCCCTCCCCAATCATGGACAGTGCACATACAAGCTGTGCATTGACTTTTAGTAGCCCAGACCTCAAATGCGGCCCGTAAAATGACTTGTCCCATTTTTTTGGGGTCCGGGCTCCCGGCCAATGCGCAGACCGTGGAAACCACTGTCGTGTGAAGGGGCCCATAGAAATGAATGGGTCCGCAATTCATCTGCATTTTTTTGGATGAATTCGGACGCAAAAACACGTTCTTTTGTAATGTGTCTATCTTATGCACTTTGGATACATACAGATGCACATAACTAAACAGGTCCAAGCTAAAGTGCAAATAGAAAAGGCAGCAAACCTGCAGAGGAGCTCACTTCTAGGGGGAAGACCAGCGCCTTTTTCTTGAAGAGCGGAAGCTATGACGGCTGCACAGTGGTGGGCAATTTGAAGACACCTCCTCCTGGCTTGTAGCCAAAAGATGGGAAGAGTGTTGAGTGTGGTCACAAGTAGGGAGAGTGGGACTCACACATTTACAGCAACCGTAAATCACGTTGCTTTGCCAGATTCACTTTGCTGTAATTATTGGAAGTGCTCCCTCTGGTGGCCAACATAGGGAGACATTAAAAAATATTATTTAATTTTTAATATTTCCTACCTTGTGGAAGACCAAAAAAATACACCAAATAAAATGAAGAAAATATAATAAAAATAAATAACGTAATAAAAAAAAAATCCGACACATTCCCTTTAATGGGTTAATGGGATTAGAAAAAAAGGGTCTTTCTTTCTTTTCAGCGCCACTAATGTCCATGCGTTGGTTTGTTATTGCAACTCATCCCCATTTAAGTGACAACCGGATTTGGTGATCCTTTACAACCGGATTTTGTAATCCTGCACAACCCTGTTAAAAAGTTTTTCTGGTTTTAAGTAAATAAAGCTTAATCACCGTATAAATAAAATGTTCTACAACTTTCTAATCCACTTTGTGTTTCAATTCCTCACTATTTTCAAAATGGGATTCATGTCAGTGAATAAGTGCACTATTGTTTACATTCAGAGGCAGCAAACATGGCTAGTCCTTCTCTCAGCTGAGAAGTAAATACAATTGCATTCATTCTAGGCAATGCTCTGTGAGCTAAATATGTCAGTAGTAACTGTATAATTCTCTATGGTATCCTGAGCAGCATTAGGTTTGGACCGCTTGCCTCTGAACGTAAACATGAATGTTCTCATTCATTGACAGCAAACACATACACAATAAGGAATTGAAACACAAAGTAGATGATAAAGTTGTAGAACTTTTCATTTAAATAGTGATTTAAACTATAAGACCCTTTTTAGTGCCATTACCATGATCCAGGGGCACCTTCATGGGCGTATGGTGCATGCTTTGTATCAGCACCAAGAATAGGAGTTCCAGGCAAAGTTTAGGTGCAAAGTCATACATAGCTTTTCCTAGAAAGAATCAATTTGCTACCATAACCCTGTATCTAAATACTCTAGCCATGCCAGAATGGATTCTTGCCCCATCCCCAGTACCCATAGCACATACCCTGCCAGCTCCCCCAAGCATACTACAATAAATGGCACCACCACATCCATGCCAACCTTCTACCCAATATCTATGTTCTGGTTGATCAGTTGTATGTGTGTGCATGTATTTTGCTTATTATCTGATGCTCACCTTCTGGTTTCCTAAGAACATATCCGGAGGTTAGATCTATCTCTGATATGATGGCACATAGTGCCAGTAGGACAACCCGCCATGGAGGTACCATCTTGCTGCTGATGTCTAATGCCTCCATGGCTTTATATATGCCCATAATAAGGAAGGCAGGGAGTTGTCTAATCATCACAAACATGTTAATTCTTAACAAAGCTACTCCCAATATGTATTATGTAACATACATGAAAAACCTGATTCTCTAGAATATGAAGAGAGGTGACTTCCCCACTGGAGGAAATCTACATGGATTTGCTGATACCAGTGTTTTGCTTGGTAAGATTATATGCTTTGGCGTATTAAATACACCCAATTTTCCTGTCACAAATTAAAATGTGACTTGTAAATGACAGCTATTACTTAATATACCTGTTTGCTCTCATGGATACACCCTTGAGTTACCAGGGAGCTTGGTTGGTTTGACTGCCATCAGGACACACTATGGAAATATACACATTATATGTAGAGGTCACAGAGCCACATGGTCAGGTGAAGGTATACAAGGTGTGTAGAGCTGGTAAAGATGGTTCACTTTGAACAAAAGCATGTCTACCCTCCTCCACATCTGTGTTCCCTGACTCGTCCCAAACCGACAATGTGCATTTGCAGAAGACACAGGTTGTTGTTCACCCGGGAGATAAACATTACCAGAGGTGTCTGGCAGCCACTTTTCTTGACTGCTGGGAGGTAGCGCCACTTACTAACATATTGAGCACCCTCCCACCGTATAGACACTTCCCGCAAATAAGCAGAGTGCAAGCACGGTGACGAAACCTTTAATTAAAAGGGGGAAACTTTGCTTACTTAACAAATAAATACAAAGACACAAATATTATTTTGCTGGATGGTGATTGGCCACAGCTTTTATTTAAAACCGCTTGTATTTAACAAAACCAATATTTTCAGCAAAGCTGTGAAACTTTATGTCGGATGCCGGACTACCGTTGGGCAAGTCCACCCTCGTAGCCCCCCCCCCCCACCCCACACCACCAAAGTCTCCAAAAACTGCAAAGAAGGAGCCCTTGTGTACCTACACAGGGTTCCGACCCCCACCCAGCAAAAAGAGTGCCGGTTGCACCCCATACTGTAAGTCAGAAAGAAAAATATCAATGCCAATCTCATAAAGGTGCATCATTAACAGGTTCCCGACCGCTGGCCGTATTTATACGGCCAGCGGTCAGGGTCTCTGAAGTCCGCCGTATAGACTATTTACGGCGGCACTTCAGAGACTGTGCACGCGCGATCGCGTGCACACAGCTCTATGCCCTGGCTGTTGCTAACAGCCATGGGCACTGGGCAGAATGTCAGGGGTCAATTTTTTGGCCCCTGAACATGTGATCGCTGTGACAACCAATCACAGCGATCACATGCATTTCTGCATAGAAAACAGTGTGCACGCGATCGCGTGCACACAGCCCTGTGCCCACGCTGTTACCAACAGCTCTGGGCACTGGGCAGAGTATCAGGGACCAATCTGATGGTCCCTGAACATGTGGTCGCTGTGAAAACCTATCACAGCGACCACATTTGTTTTATTTTGACTTTTCTGGCAGTAAATCTCCTGCCTCTTTTCTTCTCCTCAAACATTGTTTCAGTTTGAGGAGAAGAAGAGACTCGGGAGAATTGCTGCCAGAAGATTACAGTTACAGTTACACAAAAAATACAGTTACACTCTAAAACATTCTCTGTATAGATAGATTTCTATCTATCTATACAATCTATCTATCCATCTATCTTTTTTTCTATCTATCTACCTTTCTATCTTTTATTCTATTAGAATAGGCAGGTAGGGAGTATATAATTATATATATATCCACATATATATAATATATATAGCAATAGCGGTTTATTTTTTTGTTAGCGGTAGTGTAGATATAGATACCAGTTAGTTTGTGTGTTTTATAAAAAAAAAAAAAAAAAAATTTGTTTAGTTAGTGTTAGTGTTAGTAACGTTATGGCGAGGAAGTTGTTTAGCGCCGAGGAGGCATACGCCATGCTGTGGTCTGAGTCGGAGACCGCATCAGAGATGGCGTCCGAGATGGAACCTGTTTTAGGTAGTGACGATGACAGCGTCACTTCAGGTTCATCTTCAGGGGACGTTGTCCCTGATGCAGTTGAAACTGCAGAACATGAAAGCGCAGGGCCAAGTAGCGCTGTAGCACGGGACAGCCTGGTCCCTTCAGTCCAGGCTCTTGTATGGGCACCTCCCCCATCTTTTGGGCATAGAATCCACGGATTTACTGCCACTCCTGGCATAACCGTGGACAATACAAATTTTGTCCAAATGGATTACTTCCATTTATTTATAACGGACGACATCCTAAATCAGATTGTCCACGAAACAAATTTATATGCCACTCAATATATAAGGCAGAAACCTTCATCCACCCATGCCAGAGATTGGACGCCCACCAATTTGCTGGAATTAAAAAATTTTTGGGGGCTCACCCTAAATATGGGTATTGTCAAAAAGCCCTCCATTAGGTCTTACTGGTCAACAAGACCCGCCCAAGCCACCCCAGTATATTCTGCAGTAATGCCCAGGTCTCGTTATGAGACAATAATGAGGTTCCTCCACTTCAATGACAACGCACAGGCCCCCCCAAGTACCGATGCAAACCGGGATCGGTTGTTCAAAATAAGACCACTGATAAATTCCCTGAATAATTTATTTCTGCAACTCTACACCCCTGAGCAGAATGTAAGTGTGGACGAATCCCTCCTCAACTTTCATGGCAGACTTAGCTTTCGCCAATATCTACCTTCAAAAAGGGCAAGATATGGCGTTAAGCTTTATAAACTGTGCGAAAGCGGGTCAGGATATACCACCGCCTTCAGGATTTATGAAGGGCGGGACCGCACAATAAATGTTTCTGGATGCCCCCCTGATCTTTCCACCAGCAGTAAGATCGTGTGGGAGATAATGCAGCCTCTGCTTCACAAGTGGTACCACCTGTACTGTGATAATTTTTATTCCAGTGTGCCCCTGTTTAGGCATTTGCATGCTGCAAGGACTAGGGCATGTGGTACCATGTGCAAAAACAGAATTGGTTTTCCACAGCAATTAGTGGGGAAGCGCATGGTAAAGGGGGACTCCTGTGCTTATGCATCTGAAGAATTGCTGGCGGTCAAGTTCAGGGATCGCAAAGACGTGTATGTGCTAAGCACGATTCATACCGCAGGAACAGTGGCAGTGAGGGAAAGAGGGGCAACATCGGACAAGCACAAACCAGTGAGCGTGTCCGAATATAACAAGTACGTGGGGGGGGGGGGGTGGATTTAAGCGACCAGGTTTTACAGCCTTATTTAGTAAAACGCAAAACTAAAACTAAAACCTGGTACAAAAAGGTGGCCATTTATCTGTTACAGGTGGCCGGGCCATCCACAACTCATTTGTGCTCTACAAAAAAAACAGAGGCAGAGACACATATCTGGATTTCCAGGAAAAAATTATTGAAGGCCTCATTTTTGTTGTTCAGGACACCAGAGAATGCCCCCAGTCTGAGGATGTCACGCGACTGACTGAAAGACACTTCATCAGTCGGATTCCCCCAACACCAACCAGAAGCAACCCCCAGAAAAAGTGCCGCGTCTGCAGAAAAGACGGGCACCGCAAATATTCCCGATATTTCTGTCCCTCATGTCCCTCACAACCAGGCCTGTGCATTGAGCCATGTTTTAGAAAATACCACACTGTTCTGAATTATTAGATTTTAGTTAATTTGTTGAAAATATATTTGCCCTACATAACATTTTTATTTTTCCCCTGATTTTACTCCACGGGTGAGGGAGGGAATGGGTATGGGGGGGGGGGGGTGGATGTCATGTTTGCATGTTCTCTAAAGTTCATCTGCTGGAGAGCTCCATTTGCATTAACCTGCAATTTCTTATTTTAGAAAACCCAAAAAAATAAATTCCCATTATACCCCTAGATGAATATTTTGGGATTTCTGCTACAAGAGCAGATATTTTGGAAATGAAACTCTGCTGAGTTTTGTAAAACCAGCTTTAAAAAAAAAGGGATTTGTGAAATAAGCTTCTTCTATCGTCCGCCCTCCTACTTCTCTATGTGATAAATAAGGCACACAAATTTGGTATCCCCATGCACAGGAGAAGTGGAAGAATGTGAAAGGAGATGAATTTTGTCCGTGGTCTATACCGTGTGTGAAAAATGCTGGTATAAACTGACGCATTTGCTAAAAAATTGCTAATTTTATTTTGTTCCATCTTATTCAAGAAACTTTCAGAAGAAAACTGGACTGTCTAAAAATATGATAAACCCCTTGAAGGAAACCTTGTGGGGTCTACTTGTGTGAATGAAGTCATTTATGGGGTGATTCTAATGTTTCAGCAGGATTAGGCCCCCCAGAAAACAGTATGCGGCTATAAAATCAAGTGCAGAATTCCTTGACCAAAAAGCCTCCTTTTATGCCAAGCCCTGGCACATGCCCGTGAATAAAGCACACATATTTGGTATCCCCATGCACAGGAGAAGTGGAAGAATGTGAAATGTGATGAATTTTGTCCGTGGTCCATTTTGTGTGTGAAAAAGCTGGCATAAACTGACGCATTTGTTAAAAAAAAAGGTAATTTTATTATGTCCATCTTATTCAAGAAACTTTCAGAAGAAAACTGGACTGTCTAAAAATATGATAAACCCCTTGAAGGAAACCTTGTGGGGTCTACTTGTGTGAAGTCATTTATGGGGTGTTTCTAATGTTTCAGCAGCATTACGCCCCCCAGAAAACAGTATGCGGCTATAAAATCAAATGCAAAATTCCTGGACCGAAAAGCCTCCTTTTATGCCAAGCCCTGGCACATGCCCGCACAGTGAATAAGGCACACATATTTGGTATCCCCATGCACGGGAGAAGTGGAAGAATGTGAAAGGATGAATTTTGTCCGTGGTCCATACCGTGCGTGAAAAATGCTGGCATAAACTGGCGCAATTGCTAAATTCTTGCATTTTTTTCCAATTTTGCCCACTTTAGAGAAAAAAATAAAAATGATATATACTGACAAATGCCACTAAAACAAAGCCCTATCTGTCCTTTAAAAAGAGTGTAAAATTCAAAGATGAACTTTATTCACCTGCAGAGTTATAGTCATCTAAAGAAGCGCATAGCAAAATTGTGAAATTTGCTCTGGTCATTTAGCTGTAAAACAGCCTGGTCCTTAACCGGTTAATTTGCTGCTGTCGTCTTCTAGTTGGCGATAGCGGATGACTACTCTGGAACGAGACCTGATGAACCTGGATATACGGATATTGACGGTACGTCTGGCCCTCTACAGCATCTGCATCACGCGCACCCTGCCTTACACGCAGGGTACAATCTCCTACCGCACAGGGATCATTTTGGGAAAGAAGGAAGAAACTCGCTCCATATCAGAGTGCATCAAAGTCATCAGTTCAGCCATTTGTAGGAAACAAAGATCATTGCCCTCCGTGTGGAAAACCAGGATGACAGGGCCAGTAACCCCTGATTTAACACAACTTCAAGACACGGATGCCTCTCCAGGAGACGTTGACATCATGAAATGTCAAAGCTCGGCCACCGGGCCTACATTCAGCCCTTTGTGCCGCCCAAAATTTATACGAATGCCAAGCACCCATACTGTGGGTTTTATGTGATCTAAAAGAAAAATAAGCACAGTCATAACAACAGTTATAATAACAGATCAGGGCATATGTACCTTGCGCAACAAGCAGAGCGCCAACGACCTATTCGATGAACTTCTGTATCTGGAAGTCCAGCCTTTGCGGCCTCAGTAGCCGCACCGATTCTTAATGAATGTGTTCCAAATTCTTTTGGAGATGCGCCAGATAGTACCAGGCACCAAGTAAAAGTGGCTCTAAATTGATAAATGGTGAGAGGACTCCCATTCATATGCACTAATAATTGAGTGTGGTGAGGGCGAATTATTGAATACTACAGGAGTCATCGTAGGGGGCAAACTGGGTCTGGGACTGATCGTAAAATTATCCAGATCCCATTACGAAAAATATCAATTTTTGACCGACGTACCCGGATACGGGCCGCCTCAGTATTCAAAATAATATCCACATACTGCAAGCCACGCACCTTATTCTTAGAGAGAGGTAGCAATTCACCGATTCGAAAAGCTCCAAAGAAGGCGAGACTAAGGGCAGATTCACACGAGCGTTGCGTTTTTGCGCGCGCAAACAACGCAGCGTTTTGCGCGCGCAAAAAACATTTGACAGCTGCGTGTGACATCCGTGTCTGATGCGCGGCTGCGTGATTTTCGCGCAGCCGCCATCATAGAGATGATGAGGCTAGTCGACGGCCGTCGCTGTCCAAGGTGCTGAAAGAGCTAACTCTTTCAGCACCCTCGACAGTGAATGCCGAACACAATATCGCAAAACCTGTAGAAAAAAAAGAAAAAGTTCGTACTTACCGAGAACTTCCCGGCCGTTGCCTTGGTGACGCGTCCTTGGTGACGCGTCCTTGGTGACGCGCCTCTCTTGACATCGGGCCCCACCTCCCTGGATGACGCGCCAGTCCATGTGACCGCTGCAGCCTGTGCTTGGCCTGTGATTGGCTGGAGCTGTCACTTGGACTTAATTGTCATCCCGGGAGGTCAGACTGGAGGAAGAAGCCGGGAGTTATCGGTAAGTCAGAACTTCGTTTTTTTTTCTACAGGTTCATGTATTTTGGGATCGGAAGTCACGGTCCATGGTGCTGAAACAGTTTAACTCTTTCAGCACCATGGACAGTGACTATCTCCTGACGTCGCGTACCGATAATTTTTTTGCCGGGATCGGCCAAAACGAGTTTGTCCGAACCCGGTGAAGTTCGGTACGCTTGTCCGGCTTCGCTCATCGCAAAGACACTCCGTTTGGATGTTCGGAAACAGAAAAGCACGTGGTGCTTTTCTGTTTTCATTCATACTTTTTACTGCTGTTGCGCGAATCACGCTCGTCCCACGGAAGTGCTTCCGTGTGGTGCGCGTGATTTTCACGCACCCATTGACTTCAATGGGTGCGTGATGCGCGAAATACGCAGAGTTATTGAACCTGTCGCGCTTTTTGCGCAGCAGACAAACGCTGCGCAAAAAGCACGGACTGTCTGTACTGCCCCATAGACTTGTATTGGTCCATGCGTGCCGCGTGAAAACCACGCGGCCCGCACGGACCGAATACACGCTCGTGTGAATCCCCCCTTAAGCTAAGGGAAAATAATGTTCTCTCAAAAGGAGCTACGCAAACTGTTTGACAAGCAAATACTGACAGTAATTTATATGAAACGGGGGGACGACATTCGGTCTGAATGTGATTTTACTTCTGTCCTTTTAAAGCCTGGGTAATTAAAAAACATTTGGTAACATCTTTTCAACCTAATAATTTGAAATAGAAAGCAATCCCAGATAAACGCCTTTGGCCAGTTAAGCCGGACAAGCCTGAAGCCTGCAGAATAGGTAAATATTCGATTGTAAGTTCCCTATGCAAGGCATAACAGATATAGATAAAAGCATAAGATAAGCTCTTGTAACACGCCAAATAATGCAACCCGACCATGGGTTTCGCGTGTTACAAGAGCTTATCTTATGGAATTTGTAGTTTCACAAAGGTAGTGCACTATCTCCTTTTTCTCCCTTGCTGGAGATTTAGAACAAGAGATTTAGAACATCAAGTACGAGGATATACACAGCAAGCAGTTGCATTTCTGTGTGGAACCACAAGTACCAGCGAGATACACACACCGGTGGAAATTTGGATCGTTCTTTCTGCATGCTAGCTGGGGGAAGGTCAAACCCTTGATGGACACTTCACACTTTACATCCACAACCGTCTGAGCGGTAAAAAACTATCCATCTGTTTTTTGTGGTGTTGAGTATTTCACCCTGTTTGTACCTGCTCCGGTTGTTCATCTCCTTGTTGAGATATTTCAGTGAGTAGAGAGCTGAGTTGTATATTTAGTTGTATGACGGCACCCTCAGCCGGATATTCCTAGAGGACAGCCAGACCTTGGTACCCGGAAGAAACTGAGGAGGCTCTCTTCTCCTCGTGTCTGCCTTTCTTTCATGCGGCGATTAAAATTCAGGAAAAAAGGGGACCACCGGCGCTGCTTAGGTAGAGATATTTAGACGACCATCTCAGTAGGTAGAAATAGATAAAAGGACTTTATTGTCAACAGGGCTACGCGTTTCGATGCCGAACCGGCATCTTCCTCAGGCCAATGCAGACTGTGCGGTTCCTGCCTCATTTATACACCAGGGCAAGGAAAAAAGACCGGGTCAGAGGTCACAAACAAACAAAACAAAAATAAACCACATTATGGTGAACTATAAAAACTTACATACATAATGGTTTTACATAACAAGAAAGGAAATGAAAAAGGACTTCAAGGATGTTTTACGTGTCAGGGATATATATTGCTTGTGTCAGATTATTCAGGCGTGTCATTACGGGATTTTCCACGAGAAAATCCTTCGCGATCAAAATATTATCTTTTATGACTGTAAATGATCAAATAGTCACGTAATTGATTATGAGTATAGGTTTTGTGTTTTTGATCATTAAAGCAATAAAACAATAGCAACCAAAAGACTGCTGAGTCAAGCGTCCTTTGTTACCTAGTGACAAAACTACGGAAAAAGATAATATTTTGATCGCGAAGGATTTTCTCGTGGAAAATCCCGTAATGACACGCCTGAATAATCTGACACAAGCAATATATATCCCTGACACGTAAAACATCCTTGAAGTTCTTTTTCATTTCCTTTCTTGTTATGTAAAACCATTATGTATGTAAGTTTTTATAGTTCGCCATAATGTGGTTTATTTTTGTTTTGTTTGTTTGTGACCTCTGACCCGGTTTTTCTGGCGGTCTTTTTTCCTTGCCCTGGTGTATAAATGAGGCAGGAACCGCACAGTCTGCATTGGCCTGAGGAAGATGCCGGTTCGGCATCGAAACGCGTAGCCCTGTTGACAATAAAGTCCTTTTATCTATTTCTACCTACTGAGATGGTCGTCTAAATATCTCTACCTAAGCAGCGCCGGTGGTCCCCTTTTTTCCTGAATTTTAATCGCTGTACAAATCGACATCAAACTTTGTTTGACTGTGTTGTGGACCTGGCTGCAGCTTTCCAAGCCTGATTTGACACCTATGGTGTCCACCACCCGAGGTGAGCGCAATTGTCGCACCCATCATCTTCTTGATTTCCTATCAGATCCTCATTTGTCCTTTGTGGCGCCGTGTCTTTTTTCTAAACTCATTTAATTTTCTTTCATGCGGTCGACTGCCAGCAGAATAGAGGATCGGGTTTGCTGCCAGATCTGCAGGAAATCAGCTGCGGGCACCTCGACTCGCTTGTATGGTTATTATAAGAGAACTCGGCCCAAGGAAGAAGCTGCACCCAGGCATCATGCTGCCTGGAGATGAGGTGTCGTAGATGATCTGATCTCCATGATCTGATTGATCCTCTCGACTTGACCATTGGACTGGGGATGGTAGGCTGAGGAAAAGTCCAACTTTACCTTGAGGAGTTTACAGAGGGCTCTCCAGAACTTTGAGGTGAACTGAACCCCCCGATCAGACACGATATGCAGAGGTAAGCCATGCAGGCGGAAGATGTGTTGGATGAAGAGGTTGGCCAGTCAAGAAGCACAGGGTAGGCCGGTCAGTGGAACGAAATGAGCCATCTTTGAGAATCGTTCCACCACCACCCAGACCGTACTGCATCCAGCAGAGGAAGGCAGGTCAGTGACAAAGTCCATTGCTATATGCTGCCAGGGAGCATTGGGTACAGGCAGCAGCTGGAGCAGTCCAGCAGGTTTGGAGCGAGCCACATTTTTAGCCATGCACACCGTGCAGGACGAGACAAAGTCCATGATGTCTTTGGACAGCGTGGGCCACCAGAAATGACGGGCAATCAGGTCTCGGGTTTTACGGGCACCCGCATGACCTGCCAGTTTGGAGCTGTTTACCCAGCGGAGGATTCTTCCTCTGTCTGCGTGGCACACAAAAGTCCTCCCGGAGGGATGTCTCTAACTTGTAGAGGGTTGACAGAGACAATGCAGGACGGATTAATAATATTTTGTGGGGACTCCATGGTGTCCTCTGCCTCGACCGACCTGGACAAGGCATCGGCTCTCACATTCTTGTCGGCAGGGTGGTAGTGGAGCTCAAACTGGAACCAAGCAAAGATCAGCGACCACCTGGCTTGACGGTTGTTCAGCCGTGCGGTCGTCTGGATATAGGTGAGGTTCTTGTGGTCAGTAAATATCAGGCTGGGATGAGCTGCGCCCTCTAGTAGATGTCTCCACTCGTCCAGGGCCAACTTGATGGCCAGTAACTCACGATCCCCAATCGAGTAGTTTCGCTCTGCGGAAGAGAAAAGTTTAGAGTAATAGCCACATACCACTGCCTTGCCTTTGGGACCTCTCTGGAACAGAAGTGCACCAGCACCAACAGAGGAGGCATCCACCTCCAACGAACACTGTAGAGATACATCAGGTTGATGGAGGATTGAGGCTGACGTGAAGGCACTCTTCAGGCTATTAAATGCGGATTCTGGTTCTGAAGTCCACACCTTGGCGTTCTTGCCTTTTTGGTGAGGGTAGAGATGGGAGCTATAAGTGAGGAGAAGCTTGGGATGAACTGCTGGTAGAAATTGGTGAATCCCAAGAAACGCTGTATGGACCTTAAACCTTGTGGACGTGGCCATTCCAGGACGGCCTTTACCTTCTCAGGGTCCATCTTGAGACCTTGATCCGAGATGATGTAGCCCAGAAAGGGTAGAGAACTCCTCTCAAACATGCACTTCTCCAGCTTGGCATACAGGCGATTCTCCCTCAATCGCAGCAGAACTTGACGGACATGTCTCTGATGAGTCGTCGGGTCTGGGGGAAAAAACTAAGATGTCATCAAGATAGACCACAACACAGACATAGAGGAGATCCCGGAAGACGTCATTGACGAATTCTTGGAAGACTGCGGGAGCATTGCACAGACCGAAGGGCATCACCAGGTATTCATCGTGCCCGTCTAGGGGGTTAAATGCAGTCTTCCATTTGTCACCCAGGCTAATCTGAATCAGGTTGTAAGCCCCACGCAGGTCTAGTTTAGAAAACATCTTGGCTCCTCGTATACGATCAGAAAGTTCTGAAATCAGTGGCAACGGATATCTATTTTTGGCTGTGATCTGGTTGAGTGAAGGATTAAAAGTTGAATTTTATTAAGGTAAATCAAAACACAAAAAAGAAGGCTAAATAGCTGGATTACTAAACAAGCGTAAGCAAGGTGACCAGAAAGGGGGATACATAAAAGTTATCACACTCCTATGTGCACCTCAAGTACCAACATGTCACTTCCCCTTCTTATTGGTTATATAATGCCCTGGTCACAGATGCCAATGAAATTGCGTACCTACGTGTTTCTGCACCCCCAGTTTACAGAGTGCATCATCAGGGTTCACATTTAATGTTATAGTTGAACACCTATTGCGTGCTCTGCATTCAACCGGCTCATGCACGACACTAGTCATCTGGTTGCACACGTGCCGGACGAACGCCGGACATAAATAAGTAATGTCCCTCCCACTTAGTGATGACGCGGCGTCCGGCCAACCGATCCCCGCATGTGACCGTCAAAACTGACGTCACCTGCAAGGGGCAAGCCTCCGAACCCGCTCACCAATCACCAGGAAACAACGAGAAGCATACATAGTAACCTAGGGATCTATAAGCGGCCATACAAATATCCACTGTAAGAATAACAGTGGCACCAGGGTAAGTGACGAAACTAGATGGCAAATCATTGCCACTACTACAAATAGGACAATATGACCACATTGGGTCAGTAAAAATTCATACTCGCCCAACAAACGGCAGGCCAGAGACAATTGGTGCAGTTCATAAGAGTGTGCTAACAGGATCCTACACTATATGGGCCCTCGTTATGTGTGCATAGGGCTTAAAAGTGAAAAGAAGGGGAATTAGCATGTTGCTATATAAAGGCAGGGGGGGGCCTAGACAAACCCCCCACCCCCATTCCATGACTACTAGGGGCATAATTATAGAGAGGCCATAAAGTGGGAACCTGTGAAAATTACAGAGAAGATTAGACAGACCCTACATGTCATAGAACAACTAGGGTGTCTTAAAGGGTGGGAGGGTACCCTATGGAGAGATCAGCGATCAAGACAAAAAATTGTTAGAGCAAGCAGGTGTATGAGATCTGTTCATTAAGACCCGCAGGTTTCATGGTATGCATGCAGAATATCCATTGTTCTTCTTTTTGGAAGATCCGCTTATCCAGGTTACCCCCCCCCCCCCCATAAATCGATAGTCATATCTGCTCAATACCCTGAAATTTAAGAGCTGCTGCATCACCCCGGTGACATTCCCAGACATGTCGTGCCACCGGAGTATCCTCGCTTCTTCATATGTCACCTATATGGTCCCTAATCCTCCTTCTAAATTCTCTGATTGTCTTCCCCACATATTGGAGCCCACATCCACATGTTAGGAGGGACACAATCCCCCTGGTTTTACAGTTGATAAAGGATTTATTCTCATATACCTTTCCCATGGTATTACTGGAAAAGTTTTTATGGCACAATATGGATTCACAGGCCCTACATGACCCACATTTAAACGTTCCCTTTACTCCGTGTGTCAGCCAAGACGTCTATACAGGTGGTTGCAAATGGCTGTGCACCACCCTGCCTCTAATGTTCCTCCCCCTGCTATATGTCACAGAGGGTCTATCTCCAACCAGACCCCCAACATCTGGGTCCACCTTCAAAATCCCCCAATAGGCCTGTAAGATTCTTATTGGCTGAATCATAGGTCTCTATGATCCATATTTGGTCATCAATATTACGCTTCTTTGGGTTGAGCAATTCAGTTCTATTACAGCCAAGGGCATTCTTGTATGCTGACCTAAGGATTCCATGAGGGTATCCTCTACGTAGAAATCTGTTTTTCAGATTGGATGCTGCAATCCCAAAGTCAGTGATCGTAGAACAATTTCTCCGTGCCCCCAAATACTGCCCCTTTTGTATCCCCTTCCTCAACGGTGTAGGATGCCAACTCTCCCACCGGAGAAGGCTGTTGGTCGCTGTGTTCTTTCTCTAAATGCTGGTTTGAATGCATCCTTGCTCAGTCTTAAAGATGTTAATATCAAGAAAGTTCATTCTACTATCATGGATCTCGGAGGTAAAGAATAGTGCCATCTCATTCACATTAAGGATAGCTACAAACTCTTTAAACTCCTCCCTTGTTCCCGTCCAGAGAATCAGGACGTCATTAATAATCCCCCTGAGCTGGTGGAAGAATTTGCCGTCAAACAAGAAGAAATTGTGTTTCAGCACGTAATATAAGAGGTTAACCACAAATTCATTATGGGCCTGGTATTGTATCCCCCTTTCACTGAGAAAGTCCTCTACAGCTCTACACCCAGTGGTATGGGGTATAGAGCTGTAAAGAGCCTCAACATCCAGAGAGGCCAACTGGATATTGGCATCTCACCTAATGCCCTCCAACCTTTTGAGTACGTCCATGGTATCCCTGACGTAAAATGGGAGAGCCACTACAAAGTGTCAAAGTATTTTATCAATATATAGACTAGCATTTTGAGTGGGAGGGACATTACTTATGTATGTCCGGCATTCGTCTGGCCCGTGTGCGTCCTGCTGACTAGTGTCATGCATAAGCCGGTTGAATGCAGAGCATGCAATAGGTGCTCACCGGCTGTTAGGTGTTCAACTATAACATTAAATGTGACCCCTGATGATGCACCCTGTAAACTGGGGGTGCAGAAATGCGTAGGGACGCAATTCCATTGGCATCTGTGACCAGGGCATTATATCATAACCAATAAGAAGGGGAAGTGACACGTTGGTACGAGAGGTGCACATAGGAGTGTGATACCTTTTATGTACCCCCTTTCTGGTCATTTTTCTTATGCCTGTTTAGTAATCTGGCTATTTAGCCCTCTTTTTATTGTTTTGATTTACCTTAATAAAATTCAACTTTTAATCATTCATACATGCAGTGATACTACTTGAGTTTAACAGTGAACGAAAACCGTATATATATTGCTGCAATAGTTAGTTGCATAGTGTAATATGGGATCTGGTTGAGGCCACCGGTAGTCGATGCAGGGTCGCAGAGATCCTTCCTTCTTTTTGGTGAAGAAGAACCCGGCCCCGGCCGGGGAGTAGGATTTTCGTATGAAACACCTCTCCAAATTTTCCTTAATATAGGCCGACATAGAGTGAGTCTCTGGCAAGGAGAGAGGGTATACCCTACCATGGGGAAGGGACGCATAAGAAACCACTTCCATAGGGCAGTCATAAGCCCGATGTGTCGGGAGCTTCTCAGCCTCCTTCTTGCTAAAGACATCCGAGAACAGAGAATAGTGAGAAGGCAATCCTGCCAATGACTGAGGCAGAGGAGGCTGGACCGGATGGATCTGCCCCATTCAGTGGTTGAGACACATTAGGAGCCAGATGCATCCGTGAACAATCATAATTCCGCGTTCTTGACCTGAAACATGTATGAACATTGTAGGTTTGGAAACTCCACCATATAAATAAATCAGACTTCAAAGCTTTTGTAAGTCGGATTCGATGCCCGGCTATTCAGTGCCTTTCAATGACACAAGCGGCGTGATGACGTCAATGAAAGGCGTCTTTGAAAGGCGCTGATTGGCAGGGTAGAATGAATTGCTCTGTCAATCAGCGCCCTTCAACGATGCAAGCGGCGTGATGACGTCAATAAAAGGCGTCTTTGAAAGGAGCTGATGGCAGGTCAGAATAGCTTGCTCTGTCAATCAGCGCCTTTCAACGATGCAAGCGGCGCGATGACGTCATCGCGCCACTTGTGTCTTTGAACCCCAGCAGACCTGCTCAGAAGAGAGCAGGTCTGCATTGCCACTGGTAATAATGACAACTTAACTTTATTCTGCGGCTCAAAGCGATTACGGTTATACCAAATTTTTATAGTTTTTTTTATATTTTACTACTTTTACAGAGAAAAAACTATTTGTTAAAAAAAAAATATTTTGTTTCTCTGCTTTCTGAAAGCCATAACTTTTTTATTTTTTTGTCGTCGATTGAGTGGTGTGAGGGCTTATTTTTTGCAGGATGAGCTGTAGTTTTCATTGGTAGCATTTTTTTTTACATACAATTTTTATCACGTTTTATTACATTTTTGTGAGAGCTAAGGTGACCAAAAAAAGAGTGATTTTGGCGGAACATTTTTTTTTTATTTACAGCCTTCACCGTGCGAGTAAAATAATATGACAACAGAAGATTGACACCTGTCTCTACCATGGCCCCACTCTTTCTCCCCCAATAAAGACTCCACTGCCGTTGTTGGAGAAAGGCCATAGCAGCCATATTTATTAACAACATTTTATAAATAACTTTTTTCATAAACAACTTTCATAAATAATTTTCATACAAAACTTTCATAAATAACTTTACATAAAATACAATGTAAAATGACAAATAATCAACAAAAAACATCCTAGAAGATATTCCCTGTTCTATCTTCTCCATTTTGGGGGGGAAAAAGCGATCCTTAGAGGCAGTCTCCATTTTTTAACCCCTACTCTCCAAGTAAGGTAAAACTCCTTACCCTTAGCCGTCCACACCTGGCCTAAGGGCACCAAAATACAACTCTCCAACTATTCCTGGGGGATTCCTTCCCCCCAGGACTCCATTTGTTGTATTACACCTTCAGATGCACGGCCCATTTTCGTGCACCTGACCACAAAATTTCTGCCTCCAAGGACCCCTTCTCCCCGCCACAGACGGACCACAGTGAAACCTTACTGGAGGCCGTCCTGCCAAACCTTGAGGGCTAATTCCAATCCGTCCTGCAGGCCTAAGCACCACATATCTATGCCCACCGGGCTAAGGTGATCTCCATCGCTGCGGCGATATCCCGGGGACAGTATCTCCAATTCTTTGTGCCGAACTTCAAAACCCCCGTTACGGCGGACAAAACGTGACACCTCTTTGTTTATTTTTGCCCTGGCCCTGTTCAACCCCTCCACACTCCTCGCATTCCGCCATGCCTGTCTGGCCACGATATCCGACCAGATGACAATCAATTTAGGAAAAGATGACCAGAGCCTTAACAGGTCTAATTTGATGTCCCGCACGATCTCTCTAGAGGGGCGGATCCCCAAATCGTTACCCCCGACGTGTAGCAATAAGATATCCGGCGGCCTATCCATGCCTGCATAGAACTGGACCTCCGACAATACCCTGTTCCACAGCATGCCCCGCAGCCCTAACCAGCGAACCTGCATATCTGCCCTGTGGAAACACAATTGCCGCCCGTCGGGTCGAACATCGGCTCGCAGTGTGCCCCAGTACACGTAAGAATGACCCACAATCCACGCCAGACACGGCGCCGCTCCTGAAATAGAAATAACAACATAGTATACAAAGACTCAAACACAACACCCCCGCATTTTTTTAAGCAGGAACACCACTACTATAACAACTGAGGACGTACATACCCCTTAAACCTAGCAGATTCCCAATGCCCAATCTTCTTAATCACAGACTCCCCAAGACCCCACTGGGATGGCTCCGTAGCTGCCCCAATCCAAAAGGAATGCAAACAGAACTCCCTAGCATCCAAACCCAGGGCCACCAAACACTTTCTGAAAACCGCAATAAACTGAAACTGAGACAATGACTTGCCGTTCCCGTGTATTAAGAAAGAGCCACCGCCCGTCTTCCGAATATTCAAGAAGCGCTCCACACACCCTACCGGGCACCATGGGGAGCCCTCCAAACGTGAAAGCACCACTTTCACCCCTTTTCCAATCTGGTGCGTTTTTGACCGCCTAATCAAACAAGAAACCATGTCACCCAGTACTGCCACGTCATCCAATAGCAAACCCCCAACCACCAGGCCACTCCGTGCAACCAACTCTGAAATCCGAAACGCCCCAAAAAACGCTAATGAAAATGCTGCCTGGAACAAAACAACTTCATACTGTGAAGTACAAACACCCGAGACTGACACACAACTTTCCCAGTAACTCAAATGATACGGGGCTCCTAACATCCCGCCGCGCCCCGCCTTTTCGGTAGCCCTTAAGTGCCTGTCGTGCCAAAAAGGACTTGGACACATCGCGTACTCTATGCAACTTACACCAAAAGGCCACTGCAGCCACTCTCTGCGACGCCACTGAAAAAGATGCCCCCTCGCTAAACGACAAACCAATAAAATATGACAACAAAGTTTCCAAGGAGTCATCCGCCATCGGCACACCCACTTGTTGCATCAAGCCTTCCCAACGAGACCACACCCTGGAATAAGTCGCCCAGGTACTAGAACTCACGGACCGTCTAATCAGCGCTGCCGATACCCCTAGACCACGTCCCATAGCCAGGGAGGGCAGGACTTCCCATGTTGCTCTGCACCCGGTGCCAACCTGCGAAACCTGTCCCACTGAAACCGAGAAAGAGAATCAGCGATATTGTTAACAATCCCCGAAACATGAACAGCAACAAAACACACATTCAAGTTGAGACAACGCAGCACCAGTTGGCGCAGCAATTTTACCACCGGGGGGGAACTCGCCATCTGCTTGTTAATGGCCCGGACCACCCCCAAGTTATCGCAGCAAAAACGCACCCCAGCAAAACAATGGGGAACAATTCCAACAATGCCAAATTGGTCACCAGTCCCTCCTCCCTCCAAGAGGCCGGCCACGTCCCTGCGCACCACTCTCCTTGAAAATATGCCCTAAATCCGTGCGCTCCCGATGCATCCGTATGCATCTCGATATCAACATTGGAAACTACCGCCTCCATCCACACAGACCTTCCATTGTAGCACTCCAGAAACTCCTGCCAGATTGCTAAATCTGCCCGCACGTCAGCTGACAAGCGAACAAAATGATGGGGTCCCACCACCCCTGCCGTAGCTAAGGCCAGCCGGCGGCAGAACACCCTTCCCATCAGCAGAATTTTACAGGCGAAATTCAATTTACCTAACAAGGACTGAACTTCCCGCAGCTGCACTTTTCGCATTCCCGCCATTTTAGCTATTGTATCTGGCAAATCTAACACTTTATCAACGCAACCTGCACTCCATCCGTTCGGTATCAACTATGATCCCTAAAAACTTCACCTGAGTCGCCGGACCTTCCGTTTTTTCAGGCGCCAACGGGATGCCAAACAAACCCGCTACCCGCTCCATGGTATGCAACAAAATTGAACAGATCCTCGAACCCGGTGGGCCCAGAAACAAAAAATCGTCGAGATAATGCAATACCGACATCCAGCCCGCCTCCTGTTGCACCACCCACTCCAAAAAGGAACTGAACGCCTCAAAATATGCGCACGATATTGAACAGCCCATTGGAAGACAACAATCTACGTAAAAAGCTCCTTGCCAGCAAAACCCCAGCAATGGGAAACTATCAGGATGTACCGGCAGTAACCTAAAAGCTGACTCGATGTCGGTTTTTGCTAGCAAGGAGCCCCTACCAAATTTCCGAACCCACGAAACGGCGGTGTCAAATTACGTATAAGACACCGAGCATAAGTCAGGATCAATGCCATCATTCACCAACCCACCCGCAGGGTAGGACAGGTGATGAATGAGTCAAAATTTGTTAGGTTCCTTCTTTGGTACCAAGCCCAAAGGAGAAACCCACATATTAGGCCACGGAGGATCGCAAAACGGCCCCGCTATCCGCCCCAGTCGAACTTCCTTCTCTATTTTTTTTTCAACTATGCCTGGTTGTTCTAACGCCGAATGTAAATTCTTATAAACCCGCCCCGAACCGTCCAAACGACAAGGGATACGAAAACCGTCTGAAAACCCCGCCCGCAATAATTCTGCTGCCGCCTTATCTGGATACCTACCGAGGAACCCCTCTTTTGTCCAACCTCTGCGCCTTTTCCCTGCTTGAAACATCGCGACAAGCTGTGCCCTCCACCGCAACCAGAGCACTCGTGCTTGTAGCGGCCCTTGCGCGAACTGGCCGGGAACCCCGCTGCTAAGGAGCCCCCGGCTGGTCCGGGAAAGGACTGTCCCCCCCATTTGGCGCCGCCATAAGCTTCCTCCAAAGACCAATGTCCGTGTGGTCCCAACGCAAACTAAGCCGTACTGACTTCCTCTGGCGGAACTGCTGGTCGTACCGTAACCACGACACTCGATAAGTCTCCCCAATCCCATCCATATAGCAAAAAATCGCCGAACAGTTCTCCGGTGCCTTCTCTCCCACTACGCTTGCCGAGATTGCAAAAGCCTGCAACCAATTTGAAAAAGTGCGGGGAATTAAGCGATAACGACGTTTCTCCTCCTCGTCCTTTTTACTCTCGTCCGGTTTAACCCTATCCAAGTTAAATTTTTCTATATGCAAGAAAGAGAAGATTTCAACAAATTCGACCTTCCAAATTTTCTCCTTAGTCTCTATTTTTAAATGAGCGCCTAACGGACCTACAAAGCACACGTATACCTCCCCTTTTGCCGCGTCTGCCAGCCTCACTTCCTCCACCGCCTTAGCTTTTTCAACACCGTCCCCCGTTTTACTCGTGCTTGCGAGCGCATCCCCCCGTCGGATGTGACGCTCACTACAGTCACAGACCCCGGGGCACCCACCGCAACCTCTCCAGCTCCCCCCGCAGTTACCGGTAATGCAACGGGCGGGTGCGCAACTACCACACTGACATCAGGCTGCGACCCTAACGCTGACCACGCCATCACGGGTGACCCTAAACCCCCATGAGCCCCCCCAACATGTGCCAACCATTCGAACATACCCGACAACACTCCCTGAATTATACGCTCATGCCCCACAACCCCCACAGATAAAACAGCCCCCTCACAGGATCCCCTGAAGCTGCCGTGAAGGCTCCTTCTCTACATCCAGGCTGTCTAGTAGGTCTAACGGCCGTCGCATCTCCTGGAGGAGGACCCCTCCGTGTTGGCACATCGTCTGCGTCGTCTTCATCCGTAATTTCACCCTCTTCCTGGGGCTCTCCAGCCGCCATTGCTGCTCAAGCAGCACATGCGGCAGCAGGGAATTCAGGCTCCGCCCTTCTTCTTTGTCCAAGCCGTCGGCCAGCCGGTCTGTGCAGGCCACGGCGCTGCGCGACCAGATCTGTAGGGCCCACGCTCCCCCCTACTCCAGCAGGTGAAGCTGCAGTCGCCCTTTTCCTCCAAGAGCCCGCCCGCCGCAGGGAACGGGCGGCTCCTATAGCAGGTACATCCCCCTGCATGGCTGCCTCCCCGGCCGGTCTCTCACCTGGGGATACAGCCGCCGATTCCTCCGCTTCAATGCGACGATTAGAAGGGGGAGGAGGGGCGGCCCCTCTCCCACCTTCGGCTGGGTTTCGCCGGCGCACGGGATTCCTCCCCGACCGCAGGCCCACCGGAGAAGACCGTTGCCGGCCTGCAACTACGGGAGGGTCCCTGGTGGGGCTCCCAAGCTGGCACCGAACCGTGGGCTCTGGACTTGGGCGGCCTGGTGGCCTGGAACAGCAGGCCCGCTCCTGGACCGGAAGTGCTGTCCTTGCTTCCCCAGGACCGGCCACTGCAGCCATTAGCGTGGCCTGCACCCAGTCCTGTCCTCGCTGAGTCACCGCCTACCGGACATCCGCCAGAAATTCATCCATGGAGGACGCCATGCTTCCTGAAACTGAAACTAGCTACTCCTGCAGCAACCTACAACTTCTCTACACTGTTACTGAATGAGGTTAACTCCCTTTTCCTCTCCTTTATATATCCCCTCCCAGGCCATACCCATACCCCATCTAGTGGCCAAAATTAAGTATTACGAGCCTCCACTAAAATCCCACTAATCCCCATTAGGGTATGTTCACACGCACTAATTACGGACGTAATTCGGGCGTTTTTGCCCCGAATTACACTACCGTTCAAAAGTTTGGGGTCACCCAGACAATTTTGTGTTTTCCATGAAAACTCACACTTATATTTATCAAATGAGTTGCAAAATGACTAGAAAATATAGTCAAGACATTGACAAGGTTAGAAATAATGATTTTTATTTGAAATAATAATTTTCTCCTTCAAACTTTGCTTTCGTCAAAGAATGCTTCATTTGCAGCAATTACAGCATTGCAGACCTTTGGCATTCTAGCTATTAATTTGCTGAGGTAATCGGGAGAAATTTCACCCCATGCTTCCAGAAGCCCCTCCCACAAGTTGGATTGGCTTGATGGGCACTTCTTGCATACCATACGGTCAAGCTGCTCCCACAACAGCTCTATGGGGTTGAGATCTGGTGACTGCGCTGGCCACTCCATTACAGATTTTATGTTCATGGCCTGGGGGAGGGGGGGGGTTTCTTACGAGGGACACCAGATATTGCCGTGGGAATCCGGAGCGTTGACATAGGGGATGTTCCAGACCCAGGGTCTATCTTTTCCAGTGTATCGCTCGGGGGGCAAATCGAAGGGAACTGGAAATGTTCCCACAGAATCCTCCTTATTGGCGTAAACATTCAGCTTCACATGGAAAGTTCCACTGGGGAGGTCAAAGGCAGATGGCAGGAATAAGACCCCCAGTTCGTAGGACCGGATAAACAGCTGGGTCCCATTCTTCTCCAGAGACCCCCACGCAGCTTTGGAGAGGTTTGCACTTGTCACTAGGAACCACGCCAGCTCTCGACAGTCCGGTGACACCCGCATGTACGTTTTGATGTGAGGCATGGCTCTGCTATGGCCTGAAGTTTCTGCTTTCCATTTGTGGAAATACGTATGGAGCCAGGGCTGCTTCTGCGCGGTCTGGATACCGTACGGCAACGAGCCACCGGCAGGATATCCCTCCAGACTGGTCCTGACATTATTCACAGACGGGTAGATCAGCTGCCTGCTTCTTCCTTAAATAGTTCTTGCATAATTTGGAGGTGTGCTTTGGGTCATTGTCCTGTTGTAGGATGAAATTGGCTCCAATCAAGCGCTGTCCACAGGGTATGGCATGGCGTTGCAAAATGCAGTGATAGGCTTCCTTATTCAAAATCCCTTTTACCTTGTACAAATCTCCCACTTTACCAGCACCAAAGCAACCCCAGACCATCACATTACCTTCACCATGCTTAACAGATGGCGTAAGGCACTCTTCCAGCATCTTTTCAGTTGATCTGCGTCTCACAAATGTTCTTCTGTGTGATCCAAACACCTCAAACTTCGATTCGTCTGTCCATAACACTTTTTTCCCAATCTTCCTCTGTCCAATGTCTGTGTGCTTTTGCCCATATTAATCTTTTCCTTTTATTAGCCAGTCTCAGATATGGCTTTTTCTTTGCCACTCTGCCCTGAAGGCCAGCATCCCGGAGTCGCCTCTTCACTGTAGACGTTGACACTGGCGTTTTGCGGGTACTATTTAATGAAGCTGCCAGTTGAGGACCTGTTAGGCGTCTTTTTCTCAAACTAGAGACTCTAATGTACTCGTCTTGTTGCTCAGTTGTGCAGCGGGGCCTCCCACTTCTCTTTCTACTCTGGTTAGAGCCTGTTTGTGCTGTCCTCTGAAGGGAGTAGTGCACACCGTTGTAGGAAATCTTCAGTTTCTTGGCAATTTCTCGCATGGAATAGCTTTCATTTCTAAGAACAAGAATAGACTGTCGAGTTTCACATGAAAGCTCTCTTTTTCTAGCTATTTTGAGAGTTTAATCGAACCCACAAATGTAATGCTCCAGATTCTCAACTAGCTCAAAGGAAGGTCAGTTTTATAGCTCCTCTAAACAGCAAAACTGTTTACAGCGGTGCTAACATAATTGCACAAGGGTTTTCAAGTGTTTTCTAATCATCCATTAGCTTTCTAACACAGTTAGCAAACACAATGTACAATTAGAACACTGGAGTGATGGTTGCTGTAAATGGGCCTCTATACACCTATGTAGATATTGGGTTAAAAACCAGACGTTTGCAGCTAGAATAGTAATTTAGCACATTAACAATGTATAGAGTGTATTTCTGATTAATTTAATGTTATCTTCATTGAAAAAAAACTGTACTTTTCTTTAAAAAATAAGGAAATTTCTAAGTGACCCTAAACTTTTGAACGGTAGTGTACGTCCGAAAATAGCGCCTCAATAGCGCTGACAAACATCTGCCCATTGAAAGCAATGGGCAGACGTTTGTCTGTTCTCACGAGGCGTAATTTACGCGCCGCTGTCAAATGAAGGCGCGTAAATAGACGCCCGCATCAAAGAAGTGACCTGTCACTTCTTTGGCCGTAATTGGAGCCGTTATTCATTGACTCCAATGAATAGCAGCGCCAATTACGTCCGTAATTGACGCGGCGTTCAAGCGCCTGCACATGCCGTTACGGCTGAAATTACGGGGATGTTTTCAGGCTGAAACATCCCCGTAATTTCAGCCGTTACGGACGCCCTCGTGTGAACATACCCTTATTGATCCTGTTACTTCTGCCCCAATCAAGCCGCACTCCGCTACGGTTTCACCCTGCTCCATTGCTCTTCTTATATTGTAAAATTTTGGACTTTTACGGATGAAGCGATACCAATTTTGATTATCATGTCTATTTTTTTACATTACTTTCGAGGAAAAATGGGAAAAGGTTTTTTTTTTAACATTAAATATTTTTTCTAATGTATTGCAGTGTATAGTCATTTTTACAGGCTTCTGTTAAAAGCTAAGTAAATCTTTGAAAGTGATATTTTTTTATAAAAATGTCAGTGTGATTGGTGCAACTTTTAAACCAGTTTTTATTAAAAATTATTTTTACTTTTTGAGATACAGCTGTTCAGTATCCTGTATATAGAGCAGCTGTATCGTTCGCTGAATCCTGTACCTGTCAGGTCCACGAGACTGACTGGTTTAGTGAAAGCGGGTCCTGCGTGTCCCTGTTGTCCATCACATCTGAGTTCATAACTTAGATTTGATAGATTACAGGTCAATCCTGAGTTTCAGAGACACACCGGACCCGCTGACACTGAACCCGTTAGGTCCGCAGGACTGAAGGATTCAGGTCTTAGCGAAAGATACAGCAGCTCTATATACTACAGAGCAGCTTTATCTCAAAAAGTTAAAATAATTTTTAATAAAAACTTATTTAAAAGTTGCATGAATTACACTGACATTTTTATTAAAAAAAACAAAAAATCACTTTCAAAGGTTTACATAGTCTTTAAACCCTGACAGAAGCAGAGTGAAGGCAGACCTGGGAGCCTTTATCAGGCCCCTGTGCTGCCATGACAACCCCCGGCACCCCATGATCGCATTGCAGGGGAAGCCGATGAGCTGTCCGAGAGGGCTGTCCCCCTCCTTTTAAAGCCTCAGATGCTGTGATCGCGGCTCCTGGCCGCTAGTCACGGATGTCAGTTGTAATAAACAGCTGACATTAGCAGCGTATGGAGCGGGCTCGGCGTGTGTGCCAGCTCCATACATCACCCCCGCACCAGGACCTGCTTCTATGTCATGGTGCGTAAAGGGGTTAAACAAATGAACTACAAAAATGTCTTTACTTTACATTTTGTGGCCAAATTATTTATTTATTTTTTTGCAGTGGTTTCTGGAAATCGCTTTATAACTGTCATTTGCCACGGTTTTGTGGAAATCGCTACAAAAGAAACGCAACATGTCCATAAGCTGTGCCAAAGAAGTCCACACACACACAAAGCCAGGGGCGTAGCTAGGGGGGCAGGCGGGGCATGTTCCCCAGGCGCAACTAGGTGGTAGGCAAGGGGGGTGCCGCAGAGCAGCTGATCGCTGCTGATAGGCGCCCTATATGTCGGATAGCTGCAGCAGCGATCAGCTTTAGGAAAAGCCAGGAAATCACGCAGCGGCGTTCTGACTGGGGTCTGTGACGGCCAGGGAGTGGACCAGTCCAGTCACCTGACCTGTCACCTGACCTCACGTCAGTGACATGAGGTTAGATGACTCAGGTCAGGTGACTAGACTGGTTCACTCTTGTGCTGCACCCTCCCAGCATGTAGGGGGCGCCACTGGCTCTGCCTCTACTTTGTGCTCTGCTGTTTCACACACGGAGTAAATAACAGCCAAGAAGCAGAGGAGGAAGCTCCGCCCACAGCCCGTCCTTCAAGAAACCTGTGATCCTGTAAGCAAGGATACATGGTGAGTGACTATGTGTGTCTGTGTGTATATTTGTGTATAGTGGGTGTCTGTGGTGTTACATAGGACTGCAGGTAACATCTACTACATTATCTGTACTCAGAGAGTTATCACTGTGTTATCTGAGGTGTTACATAAGACTGCAGGTAACATCTACTACATTATCTGTACTCAGAGTTATCACTGTGTTATTTGTGGTGTTACATAGGACTGCAGGTAACATCTACTACATTATACGGAATCAGAGAGTTGTCACTGTTTTATCAGCGGTGTTACATAGGACTGCAGGTAACACTACTACATTATCTGTACTCAGAGGGTTATCACTGTATTATCTGTGGTGTTACATAGGACTGCAGGTAACACTAATACATTATCTGTACTCAGAGAGTTATCACTGTGTTATTTGTGATGTTACATAGGACTGCAGGTAACACTACTACATTATCTGTACACAGAGAATTATCACTGTGTTATTTGTGATGTTACATAGGACTGCAGGTAACGTCTACTACATTATCTGTACTCAGTTATTACTGTGTGTTATCTGTGGTGTTACAAAGGGTTGCACATGAAATCTACGACATTATCTGTACTGGGTATTATATATGTGCCTGTGTGCGTATATATTGGCCTGTTTGTGAATGTGTCTTTGTGCTTGTATATGTGCCTTTTATGTATTTGTATATGTTCCTGTCTGTGTAATTATCTGCCGGCGTGTGTGTGTGTGCGTGTGTATATATATGTGTCTGTACGTCTATATATTTACCTGTATGTATATATTCCAGAATGTGTGTATGTAGATTTGCCTGTATGTCTAAATATCTGTCTTTATGTATGTACAGTATATATGTTCCTGTATGTGCGTGTCTATATATGTGGTTAATTTTTGGTTTGTGTAGGGGGCGGCAATAGAGAGTTCCGCACAGGGCGCCATCCAACCTAAGGCCGGCCCTGGCTGTCACCGACCCTAGTCGGAAGGAACTCCGCCGCTGCCTGCGCCGCATGACCTCCTCGGCTCCTCCGGTACATCACGTCAGGCAGAGCGGAGAGTGGTAGCGGAAGGCTACCGCTCACCGCTCTGTTTTCAGTGTGGCGCTAAGTACAAGGTGGGAGTGTGGCACTATTTAAAAGGGGGGAATGTGGCGCTATTAACAAGGGGGGGAGTGTGGCGCTATATACAAAGTGGCAGCAGGCTGTGTGTGGCACTATCTACAAGGGGGGGAATGTGCCTCTATTTACAAGGGGTGGAGTGTGCCGCTATCTACAATGGGGGAAGCGGGCTGTGTGTGGCACTATCTACAAGGGGGGCTATGTGGCGCTATTTACAAGGGGGGCTGTGTGTGGCGCTATCTACAAGTGGGAAGTGTGTGGCACTATCTACAAGAGAGGGGCTGTGTGTGGCACTATCTACAAGGGGGCTGTGTGTGGCGCTATCTACAATGGGGGGTGTGTGTGGCACTATCTACAATAGGGCTGTGTGTCGCACCATCTACAAGGGGGGCTGTGTGTGGCGCTATCTACAAGGGGGGATGTGTGGCGCTATCTACAAGGGGGGCTGTGTGGCGCTCTCTACAACAGGAGGGCTATGTGGTGTTAACTATGAGAGGGGCTGTGTGTGGCACTATCTACAAGGGGGCTGTGTGTGGTGCTATTTGCAAGGGGGGATGTGTGTGCCACTATCTACAATAGGGCTGTGTGTCGCACCATCTACAGGGGGCTGTGTGTGGCCTCTTTCATTTATTTTCTTTTAATTTACCGTATATATCGGCGTACAAGACGACTTTTTACACCCTTAAAAAAATGTCAAAAGTGTGGGGTCGTCTTATATGCCGGATATTGTCTACATTAGGGATGCACGTTGCAGCCGCACAGCTCAGTATAGTAATACATGAATGTATGGGAGCGCGGCTGCGGCTGTGTAATTCAGCCACAGCCCCGCTCCTGAGTCATGATAAGTTCGCGGGGTCAGGATGATGCAATGCGGCCAGCGCTGCACTAATGAGCGGCGGCACTGGAGACAGAACATGCGCGCTACAAAACACCCCCATGTTCTGTCTTCAGTGCCTGAACTGCCGCTCATTAGTGCAGCGCCGGCCGCATCACCTCATGCTGACCGCGCGCGCACTTCCTGTCAGGAGCGGGGCAATGGCTGTATTACACAGCCGCAGCCCCGCGCTATAACGGCGGAGATCAGAGAAACCGCTCATCTCCGCCGTTATTCCCCTGAATGCTGCTATCACAGCTGACTGCAGCATTCAGGGGAAAGTGAGAAGGGGGGATGCCCCTGGATCGCGTCACAGGGAATTCCTGTGACGTGATCGAGGGCCATACCATATATGGGCAGACAGCCCAGGGTCTATTGACGGACCCCAGGGCTGTCTTACCATATTTCATGTTGTTAGGACATACCCAAGTATGTCCTAACAACTGCCTGTGTATTATCCGTCCACAGGTTAATGTACTGGCACATATCTGATATATGTCAGTACATTAAAGTTTAAAAATAAAGTAAAAACAAAGTATTGTTACATTTTAAAAAAAATACACATTCACCTTTTTTACAATAAACATTAAAATAAGTCTCAATACATAAAATACACACATTCAGTAATGGCGCGGACAACAATGTTTTTGCATCATTTATGATGTGTACGCTGTAAAAAAATGAAATAAACACGGCTTTCATTCACTTATTAAAGGAACAGTGTCATCACAAATAATTTTTTTATATGTTAAAGATGTTAGTGCCTTAATATAAACGTTTATTTTCATTTGTGTGTTTGTGTTTTACTGTTTCTTATTTTCACACTTTTTCTTCCCTATGGGGGCTGCCATTTTTTGTTCCATTTCTGTGTGTGTCGATTAACGACACACACAGACATGGAATACGGCAGCCACAGTCCCATAGGGACTGCGAACGGCTCCCGTCCCATTGACTGCCGTGTACGGCGTCTGTGTGGGAACTGCGCATGCGCCGCTCCCACACAGTCCTATTCGAAATTGGCGCCGTCCGGCGCCATTTTCCTGTGGACCGGAAGTCGCGGCTGGACAGTAATATTACTACTTCCGGTCGCGGCTTCCGGACAAGTGCACATGGAACAGCGGCAGCAAAGGGAGCGGACGGGCCGCGGCGGCAGGAGCAGGTAAGCGATTTCAATGTATGTTAGTGTTTGTGTGTGTTTACTACTGCATGTAAACCTACTACACTGTGGGTTACCTCAAAAAATGGCGACACACAGTGTAGGAGGTTAAACCTTTCAAACCCCTCGTTTATCCCGGCACTAGCCAGGATAAAGGAGGGGGGGATGCTGAGAGCTCACTAGAGCGATAGCTTTTAACCCAATGTTGCAATGCTGCAATTTTGGGAACTAGCTCCAAACAGCTCCATCTAGTGACCAAAAATGGGTAGTATTATAAATTTGAAAAAATTTATAATATTTCCTGACTCGCGAAAAAAATAAAAAAAATTTGAACAATGTTTAATCACCCACACACTAAATGTTTAAATTTTAAAAAAAAAACATGTTTTTGGGGCGACACCATGCCTTTAATGTGAGGCGCGAGGTGTGATGAATTTACCCTCCATGTTCCTCATATTAATAGTAATTAACCCCATCATGTACCTCGCACATTAACCCAATATGACTGAGAAACATGATGGGATTAATTACTATTAATGTGAGGCGCGTTCAAAATTCATCACACGTCGCGCCTCACATCAGAAAACGGAAGAATTTTTTTTTTATTACTGTTGGCAAAAGTATCGAAATTGGTATCGAAATCGCAATACTAAACGAAGTATCGGTATCGAAGTCCAAATTCTGGTATCGTGACATCCCTAGTCTACATATTGTCTACACACAGGTTGTGTGTTACCTTGTGAGCCTGCAGTCCGGTACACAGGCTCCCGGGATGCACGGAATCCGCCACGGATCTGAGGGAAGCCGGTATTAGCCGCCAGGGAACATCTCTGTAAGATCCTCTGGCCCGCCCTTTCCTCTCATTCCCTGCCTCTCAGATCTCGCGCGATGAAGCAGCCTATCTGCGCATGCGCGAGTTCAAAGAGACAGAGAGTCCTGGGTCCTGCCGCCGATGGCCATAGTGAAGCGCTCCTGCACGAAATGGTGAGTATATCTTAAATTCTATATTTTAAGGGTAAAAGTTGGGGGTCGTCTTATACGCCCAGTCGTCTTATACGCCGACATATACGGTATTTTTATGTTAAATACGTTATATAACTATATCGCTTGTAAAATGTAGAAATGCTTTTATGCTGAAGTTACATTAAAAAAATTGTGAAAAAAAATTACGCCTCATTGATTGGTAGAGAAAGCAAACATGGGGAGGGGGAAGGAGATGTCGTGAAATAAGTTGGGGGGGGGCGCCAAACGAATTCTTTGCTCTGGGTGCAAAGAGAACCCAGCTACGCCTCTGCACAAAGCACTTACAGTGAAATTCTCCCTCCCCGAAAAAATTATTTATAAAGCATCTCCTCCCCCCACACATAACACTTACAGTCACATTCCCCCTCCCCTACAAAAATGATTTATAAGGCACCCCCTCCCCCCACACATTACAACTCCCCCTACTTACAAAGGACATGCACAGCATACTTACCAGTCCTCAGCTCCGTGGAGGAATCTCCATCATGTCAGTGGCCTTATACAAGTTGCAGGCAGGGGAAGAGCTGTCTGTTCCTGCTCCTCCCCAGCCCTTTCTTCCTCCATCTTCCCTGCCTGCTAAGTAAGGAGCCATGCTCACGAACGTATTTTTGCGGCCACAATATACCCACAAATCTGCAGGTGAATTGCGGTCCCATTCATTTCTATGGGCCCATGCACACGACCGTGGTTTCCACGGTGCGTGCATTGCCCGGGAGCCTGGACCGCAAAAAGATAAGGTATGTCTTATTACGGACGTGAATGCACACGGCCATGTTCACGGCACGCGATTTTCGGGTGGCACGCGGGTGACACTCCGCGGCCGTCCGAGCCGCAAATCATAACCTTGCACACCACTACGGTCATGTGCATGAAGCTTAACTAGATAGGCCGGCCATATGTGTGATCTCCTGCATAATATGACATCACGTTAGCAGTCCGGAGATCACACACTCTACCTGGAGAACACAGTATACAGCTAACAGCTCCCGCTCCCTCTGTGCTGACCCAGTTTTTTTAAATCAATTTTTCAGTAGTGGATTGCTGCAGTACTAATCGTCTACTTGGAGACCGGCCCTGGAGGGTGGCTTCTTTGTTGTTTGGGGATGGCTTGTTTGTTGTATGATGTAAAATCTTTCAATAAAAATCACTTGATTTAAAAAGCAAGTAGGACCAGAAGCTAATACAAGGTCAGGAAACAGAATAGAGGTCAATGAAGAAGAAAACAGTAACACAGATATGATGAAATACATTTTATTATAGAAATATAGATGTTGGTGTTAATTTGCCAGTCAACAGCGACCACATGGCTTGGCAAATTCTAGAAGGCCAGGTCTTTTAAATATCCACTTCAGAAGATAGAACCAAGATTGTAGAAGGCCCGGCCTTTATATCATCCACGTCAGTAGATGGAGCCTAGATTGTAGAAGGCCCGGTCTTTATATCATCCACTTCAGTAGATAGGGCCTAGATTGTAGAAGGCCCGGTCTTTATATCATCCACTTCAGTAGATAGAGCCTAGATTATAGAAGGCTCGGTCTTTATAACATCCACTTCAGTAGATAGAGCCTAGATTGTAGAAGGCCCGGTCTTTATATCATCCACTTCAGTAGATAGAGCCTAGATTATAGAAGGCTCGGTCTTTATAACATCCACTTCATTAGATAGAGCCTAGATTGTAGAAGGCTCGGTCTTTATAACATCCACTTCAGTAGATAGAGCCTAGATTATAGAAGGCTCGGTCTTTATAACATCCACTTCAGTAGATAGAGCCTAGATTGTAGAAGACCCGGTCTTTATATCATCCACTTCAGTAGATAGAGCCTAGATTGTAGAAGGCCCGGTCTTTATATCATCCACGTCAGTAGATGGAGCCTAGATTGTAGAAGGCCCGGTCTTTATATCATCTACTTCAGTAGATAGGGCCTAGATTATGGAAGGCTTTGTGCAATTTAAGCTGAGGAGCCAGTGGCCGCTTCTGGAAAGGGGTGAGACCATCATGAGACACAACCATACGTCTGTGGACTTAACACCCCAGCCCATATCAGGTTGCAAAGCCAAACACTGCTGAAATCTTCGTCATAGCTCCACCATGCGGAACCGCCATGAGATTTATATGCGCTATAAATACTATCCATATAAATAAAGAGTTCAGCACATCGTTCAGGGTGTTGCTGACCCATCACACAGCCTATTACTGAAAAGCCCTGTAGCCAATTATTCATGGTTTTCGCAACCCTCGGTTTTCGATCATACGGTTTAGTGTCAATATTACGTCTTTCTTTATCTATTATATATTGATCCACTGGTGCTAGTGACCATATGTTAATGTATTGATTATTCTAATTTTTTGTTCTGGTATCATCATCGAGATGAGCACCTAAAGGACTAATCCCACAGAAAAAGGAATCTTTATGCACTCCGCCATTGCAGACGAAGACCACCAAAGCTGTCCTAGGGAGGATAACTTATCTAAAATGGTTTTAAGTGTTGATGATTGACGGGGAGGCAAAGTCGAAAATGTTCCTCCAGTCCTATAAAGAGAACATCATTGCTACCGTAATTTTCTTAGAAATAAAATGACATACTAGGGCTCCATGATAACTCAGGGGCGTAGCTAGGGGGGCAGGCAGAGCATGTGCCCCGGGCGCAACTAAGAGGGAAGGTGGGGGTGGGGGCGCCTGGGCCGCACCGTCCATGACGGTGGCCTGCTGCCTCTCTGAGACCAGCCGCGCCACCCCCTTCTGCAGTACAAGACGCAGATATAATTACAAGCATAAGCGATGAATGGCCAGGTACATTCCATGCCCGGCTATTTACCGCCTTTTAACGACACAAGCGGCACGATGATGTCAATGAAAGGCGTCTATGAAAGGCGCTGATTGGCAGGGCAGAATGACTTGCTCTGTGAATCAGCGTCTCTCAGCAATGCCATCGGTGCGATGAATATTTCACAACGCTTGCACCGCTGAACCCTAGTAGACCTGCTCAGAAGAGAGCCATAACTTTTTTATTTTTTTGTCGCATATTGCGAGGTATGAGGGCTTATTTTTTGCAGGATGAGCTGTAGTTTTTATTGGTACCATTTTTTCTTACATGCAAATTTTTTTATCACTTTTTATTACATTTTTTTTGAGAGCTAAGGTGACCAAACAAAGAGTGATTTTCGCATTTAATATTTTTTTATTTATGGAGTTCACCGTGCGAGTAAAATAATGTTATATTGTAAAAGTTTGGACTTTTACGGAAGCAGCGATACCAATTTTGATTATCATGTCTAATTTTTACAATACTTTCAAAGAAAAGTGGGAAAAGGTTTCGCTGGTACAATACATGGCAATACTAATGTACAGTTAGGTCCAGAATTATTTGGACAGTGACAAAAGTTTTGGCATTTTAGCTGTTTACCAAAACATATTGAATATACAGTTATAACATCAATATGGGCTTAAAGAGGCTCTGTAACCACATTATAAGTGCCCTATCTCCTACATAATGTGATCGGCGCTGTAATGTAGATCACAGCAGTGATTTTTATTTCGAAAAACTAAATTTTTACGGATTTATGACCTATTTGAGATCTATGCTAATGACTTCCTTAATGGACAAATGGGTGTGTTTTTACTTTTTAAACCAAGTGGGCGTTTTGGAGAGAAGTGTATGACGCTGACCAATCAGTGATCAATCAGCGTCATACACTTCTCTCGATTCATGTTCTCACTCACAGCGTGATCTCGCGAGATCATGCTTGCTGTCACTTACTTACACATTAACGTTACTGAAGTGTCTTGAGACTGAATAGACATCACCTCCAGCCAGGACGCGATGTCTATTCACAATCCCGACACTTCGGTAACATTTGTGTGGGACTTAATGGCAGCAAGCGTGATCTCTCGAGATAACGCTGTAAATGACAGCACAGCGTGATCTCGATGTGCTGTGCTGTAAGTTCCACACAAATGTTACCGAAGTGTCGGGATTGTGAATACTCAAGACAATTCAGTAATTCAGCTTTAATTTGAGAGTATTCACATCCTAATTTGAGGAATTTTTTAGGAATTGCAGCTCTTTAATATGTAGCTGCCTCTTTTTCAAGGGACCAAAGATAATTGGACAATTAACTGTAAAGCTATTTAATGGGCTGCATGAGCTATTCCCTCATTAATACATCATCAATTAACCTGGTAAAAGGTCTGGGGTTGATTCCAGGTGTGGCATTTGCATTTGGAAGCTGTTGCTGTGAACCCACAACATGAGGTCAAAGGAGCTCTCAATGCAAGTGAAACAGACCATCGTTAGGCTGAAAAGAATGCTGAAATCCATCAGAGAGATAGCACAAATGTCAAGGAGTGGCCAATTCAACAGTTTGGTACATTCTTGAAAAAAAAGAGCGCACAGGTGATCTCGTGAACTCCAAAAGGCCTGGACGTCCACGGAAGACAACAGTGGTGGATGATCGCAGAATCCTTTCCATGGTGAAGAAAAACCCCTTCACAACATCTACCCAATTGAAGAACACTCTCCTAGAAGTAGGTGGATCAGTATCTAAGTCTACCATAAAGAGAAGACTTCATGAGAGGAAATAATTGAAAGATCAGATTAGACTTTGCTAAACAACATGTAAAGAAGCCGCCCAGTACTGGAACAGCATGAAACTAAGATCAACCTGTACCAGAATGATGGGAGGGAGAACATATGGAGAAGGATTGGAACGGCTCATGATCCAAAGCCACCAAATCCTCTATAAAACATGGTGGAGGCAGTGTGATGGCATGGTGGGGGCAGTGTGATGGCATGGTGGGGGCAGTGTGATGGCATGGTGAAGACAGTGTGATGGCATAGGCATGCATGGCTGGCAAAGGCACTGGGTCACTAGTGTTTATTGATGATGTGATTGAAGACAGAAGCAGCTGGATGAATTCTGAAGTGTTCAAGGATTTACATTCTGCTCAGACTCCACCAAATGCAGCAAGGACGTCGCTTCACAGAACAGATGGACAATGACCCAAAACATACTGCGAAAGCAACCCAGGCATTTATAAGGCAAAGAAGTGGAATATTCTGCAATGGCCGAGTCATCACCAGATCTCACCCCGATCGAGCTGCATTTCACTTGCTTAAGACAAAACTTAAGGCAGAAATACCCACAAACCATTAACAACTGAAGTCGACGGCAGTAAAGGCCAGGCAAAGCATCACAAAAGGGGAAACCCAGCGTGTGGTGATGTCCATGGGTTCCAGACTTCAGGCAGTCATTGCCTGCAAAGGATTCTCTACAAAGCATTAAAAAAAAAATATTTATGGTAATGTTAATTTGTCCAATTACTTTTGAGCCCCTGAAATGAGGCGGCTGTATAGGAAAATGGTTGCAATTTCTAAACGTTTCACAGGATATTTTTGTCCAACCCATTGAATTAAACCAAAAAGTCTAAACTTCAATTGCATCTCAGTTATTTCATTTCAAATACAATGTAGTGGCATGTGGAGCCCAAATCAAGAAGATTGTGTCACTGTCCAAATAATTCTGGACCGAACTGTACTGCAGTTTGTAGTCATTTTTACAGGCTTCTGTCAAACGCCAAGTAAATCTTTGAAAGTGATTTTTTTTAATAAAAATGTCAGTGTGATTGGTGCAACTTTCAAATTAGTTTTTATTAAAAATGATTTTACTTTTTGAGATACAGCTGTTCAGTATCCTGTATACAGAGCAGCTGTATCGTTCGCTGAATCCTGTACCTGTCAGGTCCACGAGACTGGTTTAGTGAAAGCGGGTCCTGCGTGTCCCTGTTGTCCATCACATCTGAGTTCATAACTTAGATGTGATAGATTACAGGTCGATCCTGCGTTTCAAGGACACACCAGACCCGCTGACACTGAACCCGTTAGGTCCGCAGGACTGAAGGATTCAGATCTTAGCGAAAGATACAGCTGCTCTGTATACAGGATACAGAGCAGCTTTATCTCACAATGTTAAAATAATTTTTAATAAAAACTAAATTACACCAATCACACTGACATTTTTATAAAAAAAAATCTAAAATATCACTTTCAAAGGATTACATAGTCTTTCAGCCCTGCCAGAGGCACGGCTTAACAGAGGCAGAGTGAAGGCAGACCTGGGGGCCTTCATCAGGCCCCTGGGCTGCCATGACAACCCACGGCACCCAGTGATCGCATTGCAGGGGAAGCCATTGAGCTGTCCGAGGGAGCCGCTCCCCTCTTTATAAAGCCTCATATGCTATGATCGCGGTTGCTGGCCGCTAGTCACGGGTGTCAGTTGTAATACACAGCTGACACTAGCAGCGTATGGAGCGGGCTCAGCGTGTGAGTCCGCTCCATACATCACCCCCGCACCAGGACCTACTTCTCTGTCGTTAAACAAATGAACTACAAAAATGTATTTTCTTTACATGTTGAGGCCAAATCATTTATTTATTTTTTGCAGTGGTTTTTGCAAATCGCTTGACTGGCCTAAGTAGAGTCATGTGTTATTAAACCTTTAACATTTATTCCCCCCTTTTTCCTGTCCCCCAATAACGACACTTGACAACCGAGGTTGGATATGAAATGGCCACAGCAGCCGTTTATTTATTTACATTATTAAATGCAATTTAATCCGAAACATTCGGATAACTCCTTTAGGAATGCGACCGGAGAATTCCTCCTCTAATTCACATGACCCAACATGGGTCAGAATCAGAAATAATAGTCAACATTTTAATACTTTAACAGAGCAGGGGAAGTCCTTGAAGCCATTTTAAACCGGATTTCCTTTTAGTTAGCCATCTGCAAACCACCACCAACTCTTTACCTCCAGCCGTAAACCAGCTCGGAGGCACCGCTCACCTCTGCAGATGGCTCCAACCACCAGAAGACCAGTTCAAAGGGATAACACCCTATGAAGTCTTCAAATGATATACCTTTTTGGGGGACGCATACCCCCGATGCGACCCCCCCACTATTTTGTACTGACCAACCTCAAGGACTCCCCCCGCCAGCTGCCATGACATCCGAACCTGCTCCAAAGAAAATGAGAAACACAAGTTACATAATCATACATCATAAAATAAAATAAACAAAACACACAACAACCCTAATCCCAAAGTTACCCCCTATCTTAGGGCGGGAGGGTGGGAGCTCAGTTCTCTACCTGTTCTTCCTCCCGCTGCTTCCGGCTTAATGCCGAAAGCAGCGGGAGGAACAGATACCTCCCCCCTGTCCCCTCCCCTCTCCGTCTCCTCTCCCTCCAGTCACATCTCCTTTCCTATTGGCCCCTCTTCCTCCTATGGCAGTCATGGAGGCTTCCCCTTAAGCCCTCCGCACTGCCGTCCAGCCTCGTCTTGACTGGCCTAAGTAGAGTCATGTGTTATTAAACCTTTAACTTTTATTCCCCCCTTTTTCCTGTCCCCCAATAACGACACTTGACAACCGAGGTTGGATATGAAATGGCCACAGCAGCCATTTATTTATTTACATTATTAAATGCAATTTAATCCGAAACATTCGGATAACTCCTTTAGGAATTCGACCGGAGAATTCCTCCTCTAATTCACATGACCCAACATGGGTCAGAATCAGAAATAATAATCAACATTTTAATACTTTAACAGAGCAGGGGAAGTCCTTGAAGCCATTTTAAACCGGATTTCCTTTAAGTTTGCCATCTGCAAACCACCACCAACTCTTTACCTCCAGCCGTAAACCAGCTCGGAGGCACCGTTCACCTCTGCAGATGGCTCCAACCACCAGAATACCACTTCAAAGGGATAACACCCTATGAAGTCTTCAAATGATATACCTTTTTGGGGGACGCATACCCCCGATGCGACCCCCCCACCATTTTGTACTGACCAACCTCAAGGACTCCCCCCGCCACAGCGAAACAGGCCTTGACTACCTTAAGCCTGTGAGTTCCTCCATACCACAACCGCCCTCTCAATTCCTTCTGCTAAGGCCAAGCTCCACAGATCAATTCCAACCTCGGTCAAATGCACCCCATCACTGCGCCAATAATTTCCAACCCCGGACTCCAGATCCTTGTGTCGAACACAAATTCCCCCGTTCTTGGCAACGAATCGTGACACCGCCCGATTCACCTTGATGCGGGCCTTATTGACCCTCTCCACCGACCTTGCCAAGCGCCAAAACTTCCTCGGAACTATGTCCGACCAAACAATCACCAAGTACGGATAAGACTCCCACAGACACAACAAATCGTGCTTTATATCCCGCACTAGCTCACGAAAGGGGCGTACCCCTAGATTGTTTCCCCCAACATGCAACACCAAAACCTCCGGGACTCTATCCAGACGAGCATATGTTTGAAACTCGGCCAGTACCCGGCTCCATAGCATACCTCGAAATCCCAACCAATGTAAAACCGCATCTCGCCGCGGAATGCGAAGCTGGCGGCCATCCGGGCGCACGTCCGCGCGCAGTGCCCCCCAGTGCACAAAAGAATGTCCTAACAGCCAGACTAAACATGGGCGATGATCTGAAATTAAAGTACAACAAACTCAAAGAAAGGCCATCAGAAACAGCGTCCAACTCATAACAAATGAGGGCGAAAGTAAGTCCTAAACCTATTGGACTCCCAGCGGCCAATGCGACGCACACCCTCGTCATCCAACCCCCAACGCCCAGCTTCTGGAGCCGCGCCAATCCTGAACGAGTGAGACGAGTAACACCCGTCACCCACACCAACCACAGCCAAGCACTTTCTAAATACTGCATCAAATTGATACCTAGACAGAAACGCGCCGTTCTCATGGCGGAGCAATGGCGCCTCAGGCAACTCGCCACGTGGCTTGAACGCAACCATGCAAGCGACCGGACACATCATCGACCCAGGGAGAGAAAACAGCACTAACCGTTTACCACGGCCCAACTGATCAGTCTTGGACCGCCGCACCAACAACTCGAGTCTATCCCCATAAAGACCCACGTCCGCCTGTCGCAAACCCCCAGCCCTCACCTTACTAGGAGAGACCAACTCCCCAATTCGGAGTGCTCCAAAAAACGCGAGGGAAAACGCCAACTGAAACAAATCTACCTCATAAGGTGAATTACAAACCGCCCCCAGCGATGCGCCCAGCGAACCAAGGAGGGCAAAAGACACGGGTCGCCTCTGATCTGCTTCAGCCCTGCCTCAACGCAAACCTTTCAATGCCTGCCTTACAAGAAAATGCTTGGATACATCCTGGAAACCCCGTAATTTGAAACCGAAAGCCAAACCAGCAACGAAACGATTCACCTTAGCCAGACAAAACCCCGCCTCCCATGCATCACCCAACCAGTACAACAATGCTACCAACCTGTCTTGTTCAATACAGACGTTGCCCAATACTCTTACCCAATCCTCCCATTGCTGCCAACAAGCCGAATAAGCGTTCCAAGTCGCCCTAGCCAGCGACTGCTCAATTAACCTGTCCACGCGACCGAAACCAGCTCCCAGAGATGCTCCGGGCAAGCCAAGCCGAACGCATCCGCTCCCAGTGCCAATTGACGAAAGCGATCCCACTGTAAGCGAGAAAGAGCATCAGCAATACAGTTGGAGACCCCTGGCACATGCACCGCCACTACCCACGCGTTTAGCGACAAGCACACCGATACTAGGTGACGCAACAACTGAACCACAGGTGGAGACTATGCTGATAAGTTGTTAATCGCTAACACCACCCCCATGTTATCGCAGTGGAAACAAACCTTTTTATCCCTAAGCCTGTCCCCCCAAATGGTCGCCGCAACCACGATGGGAAACAGCTCGAGCAGGGCCAGATTCCACGTAAGCCCACTGACCACCCAGCTGTCCGGCCAGTTCCCCGCGCACCATTGACCCCCCCGCATACGCGCCAAAACCACCGGACCCGCCGCGTCAGTAAACAACTCCAACTCGCTCATTTCTTGCACCGGGGACATCCACAACGATTTACCATTATATTTCCTGAGGAACTCATCCCATATGATGGGATGCCCTGATACCCGCCGTCGCAGTCGCCAATCGCCTACTAAAAATTCTACCCATTGGCATAATCCTACAGGCAAAATTCAACTTCCCCAGCAGCGACTGGAGTTCGCGCAAAGTGATCTTCTTCAGTCGGCAGGCCCGCCTCACTTCATGCCGCAAGGGTAGTAATTTATCCTCAGGCAGCCTGCACTCCATAGCGACCGAATCAATTGCAATCCCTAAAAAACAGATGGTAGAGACCGGGCCCTCAGTTTTACCTGGCGCCAAAGGAATTCCAAAATCCGATGCAACCTTCTGCAAGCAATACAATAGGTTGCCACAAACAGGGGACCCGCTAGGGCCGACACAAAAAGTCATCCAGATAATGTATCAATGAGTGCACCCCCGCTACACCTTTCGTCACCCATTCCAAGAACCTACTAAACGCCTCAAAGTATGCGCATGAAAGAGAACACCCCATTGGAAGACACCTATTGACATAAAACCCACCGTTCCAGAGGCAACCCAACAGCCGTTGGCTCTCCGGATGTACCGGCAGCAACCGAAAAGCTGCCTCGATGTCTGTCTTCGCCAACAACGCCCCGGGTCCCGCCCCACGCACCAACACCACCGCTTTATCAAATGACGTGTAAACCACCGAGCATAAATCATGATCTATCCCATCATTTACCGACGATCCCCTGGGAAAGGACAAATGGAGAATCAAATGGAATTTATGGGGCTCCCGCTTTGGCACAATTCCCAAGGGGGATACAACTAAATTTACAATAGGCGGCTCGACAAAAGGACCGGCCATGCGCCCCAGCGAAACTTCTTTCACCAGCTTTACCGAAACAACCGCCGAGTGCAAATAAGCCGACTTAAGGTTACGCCGTGGGGGAATAACAAAACCAAACGAAAACCACTAAAAAATTAACTTGGCTGCAACCCTATCCGGATATTCAATTAGATACGGTGCCATTCTTTCCACCCTCACCGGCGACCGTCCCTTGGCCAATGGAGGAGGACTGAGGACCTGACCGCTTCCCTTTCCGCATACATTTTGCAGCCCCATGAGAGGAGCCATTACACTCCGAACAGACATGTTTAAATTTGCATGAGGCCCCGAACTTACACTGGCCATCATTGAACTGCCAGCAGAACCCAAGTTTTGAACCGGAACCCTGTCCGGACTGACCCGACTGACCTCCTTGGCCAACGCTCCCGGGAAAGGACTGCTTAATCGGGGCCGTAACCCGTAACCACAGCGCAATATCTATTTGATCCCACCGAATCGCCGACCTTACCGCTTTCTGCTGGCAAAATTGCTCATCATACCGCAACCACGCCTGCCCCCCGTACGCCCTATAGGCCTCCCCGATGGCATTGAAATAACAGAACAACGCTGAGCAATTTTCTGGCGCCTTTTCTCCGATCACGCTCGCCAAAATAGCAAAAGCTTGCGACCAGTTAACGAACAGCTGCGGAATAAGCCTATACCGCCGGCGTTATTCTTCTTCTTTTTTACTCTCAACCCGCTTGCCTTTATCCAAGTTGAACTTTGCAAGCGGCAGAAGAGAAAATATTTCCACGTATTCATCCTTCCAAATCCGGTCCCTCACCTCCTGCTTCAGGTGAGCCCCTAATGGACCCTCAAAACAGACATAAACCTCGCCCCGAGCACGATCATCCATCCTAATTCTATCCCCATCCTTCTGCGCCTCAGTTTGCACCGACACTGCTACCGCTTCTCTTGACACCCCCGAAACATTACTACCCACGGACCGCGGCAATACATCACGCTGACCTTCCCATACCACCGCCGGGGACACCGTCGGAACTACAGGGGCCGCTGCCCTATCTAAGCGCCCGACTAACTTGCGCAAACAACCCACCAAATCCGATAAGCCATCGCGCCCGCCAACGCCACTATCGACAGCTGCAACCTCAGCGCTCGCAGCCCCACCCTCAAAACCCAACATGAAAATTGCTGGATACGGTAACGTAGGAGTTACACACTCACCGGGCTGCCCAGGCGCTGTATTCCCGCCAGCGGGAAAATCCTGACCGCGCTGCGTCTCATCCAGCTCTCCATCTTCTAGATCCTCTCTTGCTGCCGACTGGTGCTCACACCGACATCTCCGACATGGGGACCCCGATATGCTGACCGAGGGGCCGGCCACCTGCCGCCCGACCGTAGGGATCCAAACCTCTGACCGGACTTGTTGCCTCGACGTCGTCGTTGATCTTGTCGTCCTCCCCGATGATCTCGAGGAAGCCTGCCCCCTGGCCGGCACATCACCATGTGGGGCGGCCGTGGACTGCACCCGGTATACTGCGGTTGAAGGCGGGGGTGTGATAGGGAGCCCGGCCTGCGACTCCCTGTTAGCCGCCGAACCCCGTCGCGGCTGGGGATTCCTACCAGGACGCAGGCCCTGGGAGGAGGCGCCCGTCCCAGCAACCTGGCCTGCAGCGTCCTTAGAAGGGCTCCCCCTGCGACGCCGGGCCCGCGGGGCCATGTCTGGGCTCAGACGCTCTGGTGGATGGGACCGCCGGGAGTGGCGGGGTGACCGGGCCTGAGCCACCGCTCCCGACCACGCCCTCTGCTTTATCGGAGCAGGGGCCGCAGGGATTATGTCTCCCCCGCTGCAATATTACTAATGCCTGTGAGGAGGGCGGGGGAAGGGAGCGCCTCTGTGCCGACTGCAGACACAAAGCGCGATGGGCCTGCCTGATGGATCCGGGCTAGCGCTGCAACTGTCTCCTCAAGCCAGCCTGGATCGTGGAACACAGCTGCAGCCTGCAGCTGCTCGAGCAACGCTGCCGGGGAAGACATCTTACTAAGGCAGAGAGAGGTAAGTGCTCAGCTCAGTTCTCTACCTGTTCTTCCTTCCGCTGCTTCCGGCTTAATGCCGAAAACAGCGGGAGGAACAGATACCTCCCCCCTGTCCCCTCTCCTCTCCGTCTCCTCCTCTCCCTCCAGTCACATCTCCTTTCCTATTGGCCCCTCTTCCTCCTATGGCAGTCATGGAGGCTTCCCCTTAAGCCCTCCGCGCTGCCGTCCAGCCTCGTCTTTATAACTGTCATTTGCCACGGTTTTGTGGAAGAAGCTACAAAAAAAACGCAACATGTCCATAAGCTATGAATAGATGTCAAAGAAGTCCCCCCCCCACACACAAAGCACTTACAGTGAAATTCCGCCTCCCCGAAAAAACTATTTATAAAGCATCTCCTCCCCCACACATAACACTTACAGTCACATTCCCCCTCCCCTACAAAAATAATTTATAAAACACCCCCTCCCCCCACAAATTACAGCTCCCCCTACTTACAAAGCACATGCACAGCATACTTACCAGTCCTCAGCTCTGTGGAGGAATCTCCATCCTGTCAGTGGCCCTATACAAGTTGCAGGCAGGGGAAGAGCTGTCTGTTCCTGCTCCAACCCAGCCTTTCTTCCTCCATCTTCCCTGCCTGCTAAGTAAGGCCCCATGCACACAAACTTGTTTTTGCGCGCTGAAATTAACCCGCAAATCTATGAGTAAATTGCAGTCCCATTCATTTTTATGGGCCCATGCACATGACTGTGGTTTCCATGGTGCTTGCATTGCCCAGGAGCCTGGACCGCAAAAAGATAAGACGTGTCTTATTACGGACATATTTTGCTCCGCCTCATAGAAATTAATGCACATGGCCATGTTTACGGCCCGCGATTTGTGGGAGGCCCGCGAGTGACACTTCGCGGCTATCCGAGTCGCAAATCATGGCCGTGCACACCACTACGGTGATGTGCATGAGGCCTAACTAGATGGGCCGGCCCATATTTGTGATCTCCTGCATAATATAACATCAAGTTAGCCGTCCGGAGATCACACACTCTACCTGGAGAACACAGTATACAGCTAACAGCTCCTGCTCCCCCTGCGCTGACACAATTTTTTTAATAAATTTTTCAGTAGTGGGTTGCTGCAGTACTAATCGTCTACTTGGAGACCGGCCCTGGAGGGTGGCTTCTTTGTTGTTTGGGGTTGGCTTGTTTGTTGTATGATGTAAAACCTTTCAATAAAAATCACTTGATTTAAAAAGGAAGTAGGACCAGAAGCTAATACAAGGTCAGGAAACAGAATAGAGGTCAATGAAGATAAAAACAGTAACACATATATGATGAAATACATTTTATTATAGAAATATAGATATTGGTGTTAATTTGCCAGTCAACAGCGACCAAATGGCTTGGCAAATTCTAGAAGGCCAGGTCTTTTAAGAATCCACTTCAGAAGATGGAACCTAGATTGTAGAAGGCCCGGTCTTTGTATCATCCACTTCAGTAGATAGAGCCTAGTTTGTAAAAGGCCCGGTCTTTATATCATCCACTTTAGTAGATGGAGCCTAGATTGTAGAAGGCTCGGTCTTTATATCATCCACTTCAGTAGATAGGGCCTAGAGTATAGAAGGCTTGGTCTTTATATCATCCACTTCAGTAGATAGAGCCTAGATTATAGAAGGCTCGGTCTTTATATCATCCACTTCAGTAGATAGGGCCTAGATTATAGAAGGCTTGGTCTTTATATCATCCACTTCAGTAGATAGAGCCTAGATTGTAGAAGGCCTGGTCTTTATATCATCCACTTCAGTAGATAGGGCCTAGATTGTAGAAGGCCCGGTCTTTATATCATCCACTTCAGTAGATGGAGCCTAGATTGTAGAAGGCCCGGTCTTTATATCATCCACTTCAGAAGATAGAGCCTAGATTGTAGAAGGCCCGGTCTTTATATCATCCACTTCAGTAGATGGAGCCTAGATTGTAGAAGGCCCGGTCTTTATATTATCCACTTCAGTAGATGGAGCCTCCATACACCAGGATGAGTGGTCCTCCTGGTCTCTCATACTTCCTGAGCAGTATTTGTTGATATTTTTTGTCTACAGAGGACGTTATGAGGATTACAGCAGAGATGACACATCCATTTCTCCGTGTCCACCATGATGATTTTGGGGCTGGACACTTCCATGAGTACAATGCTGAAGTAATCCCTTGTAGTTGTTACTTGATCTAGAATGGAGGAGGAGCTGTGTTTAGGACGTGCACTTTATTAGTAACAGTCTGTAAAGTTGTGCACGTCTCCTCGCTGATCGCCTCTCATTCTTCACAGGTGGATCAAACCTGAAAATAAAGTAAGACAGTTCTGACATTAACATTTATATTTACCCGTCCAGACATCCATGATGAGATCCTGCAGATAGCAGAACCACAAACCATTACAACTACAAGACCTCAACCAAGGAAAATAAACTGTCAACAATAAAAAAGGATGAATTCCTGGAGACATTATATGTAGAGATGTTCTGTAATATTCTTTACACTGACCTTCATGTACTCATTCCTCAGAGTGACAGCAGAACAGGTGTCAGGTGTTATACGGCCCGATGCTGGAAGCTTCTACTGGACGTGACATGTTCTATAGATCGTCCTGTAGATCGGGATCTGAGTCTTATGTTCTGCTGTTATTACCTCCTGCATCCAGGTTTCTTCTTCATACATTACTGTCCTGGACCTTCTCCCGTATGGTGATGATGAAGCTTTTCCAGGACATATTCAGACATAAATGCTGAGAAGGCAGAAAAACATATGTCACTTATACAAGATGAGAAACATCCTAACAACCTTCTATTCCACTGAGGGCCACACTACTTCTAACGAGGGCCACATACAATGCACTGGGAGAAACCATACATGAACCCATGGGTAACACATCTCTGTATATATACAAACCTGGAGATCTGAATATGTCAGGTAGGTCAGGAGGAAGAAGAAAAGTGTTAACCACTCGGTTATGATAGCCACCATATTGCAGATCTAGAAGATGAGACATAATAAGAAATAAAAGACAATATTACTGGACATTTCCTCATCATCAATATCTCCGGTATAATAGAAAATTATAGAAACTGCAAGAACATGAAGAAAACAAACAATGAAGAATATTGAGATCAGATCAAGAAACCAGATCAATGAGAAAATCTATGAAATAAATAGAAGTTCCTACCTCTACACAGGGAATATCCTCACACAGATGTCCTATCACTGGAATCCTGGATGCAGCACCTTATGGGTGGATGTATATAGGAAAACTACCATAAAGATGGATGACATAATTTATCCCTGTAATGTCTGCCCTTATAATCCCAGAGATGACAGAAGGGTCAGGTGGAAGTTAGTGACCCTTGTCTAAAACTACCAAACAACCATGAGGCCAACTGGAATCTGACTCAATGGTCAAAGGCCAGAAGACGCCATATTAAGTTAGGATTGAGCCATTTATCTGCCTATATGGGAAAGGGAAGATAGTGAGTGCACTTGTATTACCAAAACTTCCCCCTAATTGGAATAAATGTGAACACCCATAATAAAAGGATACAGATCACCGCAGTGATGGCAGTGATGACACTTACAGCCATTCTCACATGGCAGACATATCTGCGGCTGAATGATCGTTTATATAGATATTTGGATTGGACCAGGTTGTATACGGCCCCACATCCAAATGCCAAGACCGCTCCTGTTTTATGGATGATTTCATACTCGAACATCTAGATAAGAAACACAAGTAGATTAGACTAGACCTTTCTTCAATCACTTTGCGTATTGCTGTGTAAGAGGGTTTAATGGTGGTTGCTATTAACAAACCGTAAAGGAGCCGGTCAACAATATTCCAATACATGACGTCAAGGCCACTCCGAGCAGGATCTTCTGTGCCCACTCCTGTTTCATATCACAGGCTGCTGCCCGTAACGTCATGAATTTATACTGGGCAAAAGCCAGGGCGAAACCTGGAAGAGAAGGAAAGAAATGAGAACATCTAGTGAACATCTATGACCCAGTGTGTGGAAGACCTGACTAGAGGTGACGCTCTGTAGGATCTTGTCATTTCTAATCATGCTGAGCTTGTTGGGAATGTCTCTGTTGGTGAAAACCTTGGTAACAGTGATGACACAGTCCCTCATATATGTCTATTGGGTGAATTAAGATCTACAGGTTTATAAAGTAAAGTTTGTAATTGGATTGAAAATTGGCTCCAAGACTGTATCCTGAGGGTTGTGGTCAATGATTCCTACTCTGAATGGTCGCCGGTTATGAGTAATGTACCCCAGGGTTCAGTGCTGGGACCACTACTATTCAACTTATTTATTAATAATATAGAGGATGGGATTAAAAGTACTGTTTCAATTTTTGCAGATGACACCAGGCTACAGAGTATAGTTCAGTCTATGGAAGGTGTTCAGAAGTTACAAGCCGATTTGGACAGACTAAGTGTTTGGGCGTCCACTTGGCAAATTAAGTTTAATGTGGATAAACCTGCATGCATCATATGTCCTAGGGGGAGCTACACTGGGGAGGTCACTGGTTGAGAAGGATCTGGGTGTACTTGTGAATCATAAACTAAATAACAGCACAATGTCAATCAGCTGCTTCTAAAGCCAGCAGGATATTGTTGTGTATTAAAAGAGGCATGGACTCGCGGGACAGAGATATAATAAATATTACCACTTTACAAAGCCTTAGTGCGGCCTCATCTAGAATATGCAGTTTAGTTCTGGGCTCCAGTTCATAGAAAGGATGCCCTGGAGTTGGAAAAAATACAAAGAAGAGCAACGAAGCTAATAAGGGGCATGGAGAATCTAAGTTATGAGGAAAGATTAAAATAATTAAATCTATTTAGCCTTGAAGAGAGACGACTAAGGGGGGACATGATTAACTTATATAAATATATGAATGGCACGTACAAGAAATATAGTGAAAACGTGTTCCATGTAAAATCCCCTCAAAAGACAAGGGGGCACTCCCTCCGTCTGGAGAAAAAAAATTTCATCTTCAGAGGCGACAAGCGTTCTTTACTGTGAGAACTGTGAATCTATAGAATAGTCACCGCAGGAGCTAATCACAGTAGGGACAGTAGATGGCTTTAAAAAAAGCTTAGATAATGTCTTAGAACGAAAAATATCAGCTCCTATGTCAATGTGTAGAATTCTTGTTTGCATGTTGATCCAGTCGGATCAAGATCAAGAACAACCAATCATTCTTCACTTTCCACCAGTGGTTATCACTTACCCAAAATGGCTGTGCCCACAAGCACTGTCGTAAACAGCACCGACTGGGGGTATCGGGCTCCCGTTTCACTGCGAATAAGAGAAAAGAGACGTCAGGGAAACAGTGCAGAAGCGGGAGACAAACGCTTATAGAACATTGATGGAACATTTAGGCTTCTGAACGTCACAGATGTGTAATAATGACCCAGAGACTTCTATGAACTTGATGTTAACACTTCATAGAGTTCTTCTACTTGTAATGTCCTGTATAGAATCACTTATAAGATGACACTTCTCTGCTGTATAATAAAGTAACAGCGCTCAATATACAACGTCACTTTGAAGATAACGTCATGTCATCTGTAATGTTCTCCACTTACCTGATGTAAATCATCAGCCGGCCATTGTCCTGGTCCAGGGTTAAGGTGTAGCAGAGCAATATCCCTCCCAGGCACAGATGGAACGCAAGGATGGGCAAGAATGCCAAACCTTTAATCTCCATTGAAAATCGTGATAAAGCGCAAATCACAAAGAAACGCACAGCAATACAGTTGCAATCTCCCTCTGAATACACAGAAAGTGAGACTGTGCTCCGTTACCACCTTTTAGAACCTCCCCACTGTGATGTCATCAGAGTGATGTCACAATGGAAAACTTCATAAGTCTGGATGTTTCCAGGAAGGCGACAACATCCTGTGATGTCACAATGGAAAACTTTATTAGTCTGGACATGATCAGGGCTGAACATTATGGCTCGGTATTTTCTATGGCTGCTTTGCTCATGTCCAGTCTTTTTCCACAGAATAGAATTGCCGCCTGAGATCGCATGAATTATACTATTTAGGATTAATAAAAAGTTCTATATGTTGAATTTTAATTTCTTATTTTTTTAACATGTATCAGGTTTCCTAATTCACAGTCACATATGAGCAGTTGTCTGTAGATTATGAGAATGAATGGATCTCTCTCTGTGTGGATCCCAGCAGTCGGGGTAAGTGCACGCATTGCGGAAATGCTGCGGATTTGTGGATGTAAAGATTGCAGCGAATTACAGTACCAGCCGTGCGGCTGAGATTTAAAGATCTCATTAAATGCCGTCAAATTTTTCCACACAGAAACTAATCTGCAGAGCGGATCTTAAAATTTGCAGAATGTCAATTTCCGTTGTGTATTTTTAATTAAAGGGGTGAATTATGAAAAAAATTCTGCACCAATGTAACACAAATGCGGATTTTGCTGCGGATTTTCCGCATTCCCTCTCTTATCGCTGGAGGCAAAGTATACAGAGAGCTGCGAGGACCAGGGAAGCGTTGCCATGGGAGAGTGCCAAGGGAGGGGAGAATAGTGGTGGTTTTTTTTTAAGACACTTGCACATATGTTACAATAATGATCCCCGAATTTCCATAGCAACGATAATGAGGAACAGTTCCAACAACGTAAGGTTACGGACAAGGCCAGTTGCATACCATGCTGCAGGCCAAGGGGATGCGCACCATCCGGGACCAAAGACCGCTCCACAACTTTAAGAGCCAGATGCGTCCATGAACAATGATAATTCTGCATTGTTGCAGCACCCTAAGCTGAATCATTTATGACCATTGTAGGTTTGAAGGAAACTCTGCCATATAAATAATTCAGACTTCAAAGCTTTTGTAAGTCGGATTCGATGCCCCGGTAATTTTACTCCTCGAGTAGCCAATAATAAACAGCAGGAAAAAATCCTGTCCATTGTCATAACACGGCAAGCAAATACCAGTAAATCGAGAAGGGACCGCATCTGCTTTAGTGTGACCTTAGATACTCTACAAAAACCTTCACTCATGCCATAAAGTTTGGACAGCTTGTCTTTAGGCAATCTGAAGACCATTTCTTTGGTATCTGTGTGGATGCAGAGGAAGAACAACCTATTGGTTGGACCCTCTGTTTTTTCTATGGAGAAGAAACCTCGAAACGAGCCATGAAAAAACGAAAAGTATTTAACATGTACAGGCAAATATCACCATTAGAAGGGGCTACAAATAAGAAATCATCTAAATAATGAATTGCCGCGGAGAGACGATTTCATACTGCACCACCCACTCTAAAAATGAGTTAAACATCTTAAAGTAGTGGCACGATATGGAACAGCCCATTGGCAAACAGGTATCAAAATAAAACTGGCCTTCAAAGAAGCAACCCAATAAATGATAGTAGTCTGGATGTAGACAAAAAGGCGATTTGATGTCAGATTTGGCCATAAGGGCACCACGGCCATCATCCCTGACCAGCGCAACTGCGCGATCAAAGGAAACATAAGAGACCAAGGAATCCTCAGCCGAAATACCATCGTTCACTGATAGGAAATGAAGGATGCTGTATAAGGCAGAACTTACCAACCTCCTTTTTTGGAACCACTCCTAAAGGAGAAACTTGGAGCTTAGGGAATGGTGGGCAGGTAAATGGGCCTTCGATTCTGGCCAAGGATAATTCCTTTGCCAACTTCGCCCTGAGTACCTCCGGACGGCCACTGCCCATTGTGCAAATTAAGCTGAGGAGCCAGTGGCCGCTTCTGGAAAGTGGTGAGACCATCATGAGACACAACCATACGTGTGTGGACTTAAAACCCCAGCCCATATCAGGTTGCAAAGCCAAACACTGCTGAAATCTTCGTCATAGCTCCACCATGCGGAACCGCCATGACATTTATATGCGCTATAAATACTATCCATATAAATAAAGAGTTCAGCACATCGTTCAGGGTGTTGCTGACCCATCACACAGCCTATTACTGAAAAGCCCTGTAGCCAATTATTCATGGTTTTCGCAACCCTCAGTTTTCGATCATACGGTTTAGTGTCAATATTATGTCTTTCTTTATCTATTGTACAGTGTGGGCCATTTATATGGATACACCTAAATAAAATGGGAATGGTTGGTGATATTAACTTCCTGTTTGTGGCACATTAGTATATGGGAGGGGGGAAACTTTTCAAGCTGGGTGTTGACCATGGCGGCCATTTTGAAGTCGGCCATTTTGTATCCAACTTTAGTTTTTTCAATGGGAAGAGGGTCATGTGACACATCAAACTTATCGAGAATTTCACAAGAAAAACAATGGTGTGCTTGGTTTTAACGTTACTTTATTCTTTCATGAGTTATTTACAAGTTTCTGACCACTTATAAAATGCGTTCAAAGTGCTGCCCATTGTGTTGGATTGTCAATGCAACCCTCTTCTCCCACTCTTCACACACTGATAGCAACACCGCAGAAGAAATGCTAGCACAGGCTTCCAGTATCCGTAGTTTCAGTTGCTGCACATCTCGTATCTTCACAGCATAGACAGTTGCCTTCAGATGACCCCAAAGATAAAAGTCTAAGGGGGTCAGATCGGGAGGCATTTTTTCTGCGGTGTTGCTATCAGTGTGTGAAGAGTGGGAGAAGAGAGTTGCATTGACAATCCAACACAATGGGCAGCACTTTGAACACATTTTATAAGTGGTCAGAAACTTGGAAGTAGGTGGATCAGTATCTAAGTCTACCATAAAGAGAAGACTTCATGAGAGGAAATAATTGAAAGATCAGATTAGACTTTGCTAAACAACATGTAAAGAAGCCGCCCAGTACTGGAACAGCATGAAACTAAGATCAACCTGTACCAGAATGATGGGAGGGAGAACATATGGAGAAGGCTTGGAACGGCTCATGATCCAAAGCCACCAAATCCTCTATAAAACATGGTGGAGGCAGTGTGATGGCATGGTGGGGGCAGTGTTATGGCGTGGTGGGGGCAGTGTGCTGGTATGGGCATGCATGGCTGCCTGGCACTGGGTCACTAGTGTTTATTGATGATGTGACTGAAGACAGAAGCAGCCGGATGAATTCTGAAGTGTTCAAGGATTTATATTCTGCTCAGACTCCACCAAATGCAGCAAGGACGTCGCTTCACAGAACAGATGGACAATGACCCAAAACATACTGCGAAAGCAACCCAGGCATTTATAAGGCAAAGAAGTGGAATATTCTGCATTGGCCAAGTCAATCACCAGATCTCACCCCGATCGAGCTGCATTTCACTTGCTTAAAGGCATTGTGTTGCCAGAAAAACATGTTTGTTTTTTTTTAATTAAACATTTAGTGTGTGGGTGATTAAACATTGTTCAAATTTTTTTTATTTTTTTCACGAGTCAGGAAATATTATAAATTAATTCTAATTTATAGTATTACCCATTTCTGGTCACTAGATGGAGCTACTGCCAAAATTGCAGCATTGCAAAATTGGGTGAAAATCCCTCGCTTTAGTGACCTCTCAGCATCCCCCCCCTCCTTTATCCTGGCTAGTGCCGGGATAAACGAGGGGTTTGAACGGTGTAACCTCCTACACTGTGTGTCGCCATTTTTTGAGCTAACACACAGTGTAGTAGGTTAACATACAGTAGTAAACACACACAAACACGGAACATACATTTAAATCTTACCTGCTCCTGCCGCCGCGGCTCCCTCCGGCCCGTCCGCTCCGTCTGCTGCCGCTGGTGCAAGTGCACAAGTCCGGAAGCCGCGACCGGAAGTAGTAATATTACTGTCCGGCCGCGACTTCCGGTCCACAGGAAAATGGCGCCGGACGGCGCCAATTTCAAATTGGACTGTGTGGGAGCGGCGCATGCGCAGTTCCCACACAGACGCCGTACACACAAGTGAATGGGACGGGAGCCGTTCGCAGTCCCTATGGGACTGTGGCTGCCGTATTCCATGTCTGTATGTGTCGTTAATCGACACATACAGAAATGGAACAAAAAATGGCAGCCCCCATAGGGAAGAAAAAGTGTAAAAATAAGAAAAAGTAAAACACAAACACACAAATAAATATAAACGTTTTTAATAAAGCACTAACATCTTTAACATATAAAAAAATAATTTGTGATGACACTGTTCCTTTAAGACAAAACTTAAGGCAGAAATACCCACAAACCATTAACAACTGAAGTCGACGGCAGTAAAGGCCGGGCAAAGCATCACAAAAGGGGAAACCCAGCGTGTGGTGATGTCCATGGGTTCCAGACTTCAGGCAGTCATTGCCTGCAAAGGATTCTCTACAAAGCATTAAAACATTTTTATTTATTGTAATGTTGATTTGTCCAATTACTTTGAGCCCCTGAAATGAGGCGGCTGTATAGGAAAATGGTTGCAATTTCTAAACGTTTCACAGGATATTTTTGTCCAACCCATTGAATTAAACCGAAAAGTCTAAACTTCAATTGCATCTCAGTTATTTCATTTCAAATACAATGTAGTGGCATGTGGAGCCCAAATCAAGAAGATTGTGTCACTGTCCAAATAATTCTGGACCGAACTGTACTGCAGTTTCTAGTCATTTTTACAGGCTTCTGTCAAACGCCAAGTAAATCTTTGAAAGTGATTTTTTTTAATAAAAATGTCAGTGTGATTGGTGCAACTTTCAAATTAGTTTTTATTAAAAATGATTTTACTTTTTGAGATACAGCTGTTCAGTATCCTGTATACAGAGCAGCTGTATCGTTCGCTGAATCCTGTACCTGTCAGGTCCACGAGACTGGTTTAGTGAAAGCGGGTCCTGTGTGTCCATGTTGTCCATCACATCTGAGTTCATAACTTAGATGTGATAGATTACAGGTCGATCCTGCGTTTCAAGGACACACCGGACCCGCTGACACTGAACCCGTTAGGTCCGCAGGACTGAAGGATTCAGATCTTAGCGAAAGATACAGCTGCTCTGTATACAGGATACAGAGCAGCTTTATCTCACAATGTTAAAATAATTTTTAATAAAAACTAAATTACACCAATCACACTGACATTTTTATAAAAAAAAATCTAAAATATCACTTTCAAAGGATTACATAGTCTTTCAGCCCTGCCAGAGGCACGGCTTAACAGAGGCAGAGTGAAGGCAGACCTGGGGGCCTTCATCAGGCCCCTGGGCTGCCATGACAACCCACGGCACCCAGTGATCGCATTGCAGGGGAAGCCATTGAGCTGTCCGAGGGAGCCGCTCCCCTCTTTATAAAGCCTCATATGCTATGATCGCGGTTGCTGGCCGCTAGTCACGGGTGTCAGTTGTAATACACAGCTGACACTAGCAGCGTATGGAGCGGGCTCAGCGTGTGAGTCCGCTCCATACATCACCCCCGCACCAGGACCTACTTCTCTGTCGTTAAACAAATGAACTACAAAAATGTATTTTCTTTACATGTTGAGGCCAAATCATTTATTTATTTTTTGCAGTGGTTTTTGCAAATCGCTTGACTGGCCTAAGTAGAGTCATGTGTTATTAAACCTTTAACATTTATTCCCCCCTTTTTCCTGTCCCCCAATAACGACACTTGACAACCGAGGTTGGATATGAAATGGCCACAGCAGCCGTTTATTTATTTACATTATTAAATGCAATTTAATCCGAAACATTCGGATAACTCCTTTAGGAATGCGACCGGAGAATTCCTCCTCTAATTCACATGACCCAACATGGGTCAGAATCAGAAATAATAGTCAACATTTTAATACTTTAACAGAGCAGGGGAAGTCCTTGAAGCCATTTTAAACCGGATTTCCTTTTAGTTAGCCATCTGCAAACCACCACCAACTCTTTACCTCCAGCCGTAAACCAGCTCGGAGGCACCGCTCACCTCTGCAGATGGCTCCAACCACCAGAAGACCAGTTCAAAGGGATAACACCCTATGAAGTCTTCAAATGATATACCTTTTTGGGGGACGCATACCCCCGATGCGACCCCCCCACTATTTTGTACTGACCAACCTCAAGGACTCCCCCCGCCAGCTGCCATGACATCCGAACCTGCTCCAAAGAAAATGAGAAACACAAGTTACATAATCATACATCATAAAATAAAATAAACAAAACACACAACAACCCTAATCCCAAAGTTACCCCCTATCTTAGGGCGGGAGGGTGGGAGCTCAGTTCTCTACCTGTTCTTCCTCCCGCTGCTTCCGGCTTAATGCCGAAAACAGCGGGAGGAACAGATACCTCCCCCCTGTCCCCTCCCCTCTCCGTCTCCTCCTCTCCCTCCAGTCACATCTCCTTTCCTATTGGCCCCTCTTCCTCCTATGGCAGTCATGGAGGCTTCCCCTTAAGCCCTCCGCACTGCCGTCTAGCCTCGTCTTGACTGGCCTAAGTAGAGTCGTGTGTTATTAAACCTTTAACTTTTATTCCCCCCTTTTTCCTGTCCCCCAATAACGACACTTGACAACCGAGGTTGGATATGAAATGGCCACAGCAGCCATTTATTTATTTACATTATTAAATGCAATTTAATCCGAAACATTCGGATAACTCCTTTAGGAATTCGACCGGAGAATTCCTCCTCTAATTCACATGACCCAACATGGGTCAGAATCAGAAATAATAATCAACATTTTAATACTTTAACAGAGCAGGGGAAGTCCTTGAAGCCATTTTAAACCGGATTTCCTTTAAGTTAGCCATCTGCAAACCACCACCAACTCTTTACCTCCAGCCGTAAACCAGCTCGGAGGCACCGCTCACCTCTGCAGATGGCTCCAACCACCAGAAGACCACTTCAAAGGGATAACACCCTATGAAGTCTTCAAATGATATACCTTTTTGGGGGACGCATACCCCCGATGCGACCCCCCCACCATTTTGTACTGACCAACCTCAAGGACTCCCCCCGCCACAGCGAAACAGGCCTTGACTACCTTAAGCCTGTGAGTTCCTCCATACCACAACCGCCCTCTCAATTCCTTCTGCTAAGACCAAGCTCCACAGATCAATTCCAACCTCGGTCAAATGCACCCCATCACTGCGCCAATAATTTCCAACCCCGGACTCCAGATCCTTGTGTCGAACACAAATTCCCCCGTTCTTGGCAACGAATCGTGACACCGCCCGATTCACCTTGATGCGGGCCTTATTGACCCTCTCCACCGACCTTGCCAAGCGCCAAAACTTCCTCGGAACTATGTCCGACCAAACAATCACCAAGTACGGATAAGACTCCCACAGACACAACAAATCGTGCTTTATATCCCGCACTAGCTCACGAAAGGGGCGTACCCCTAGATTGTTTCCCCCAACATGCAACACCAAAACCTCCGGGACTCTATCCAGACGAGCATATGTTTCAAACTCGGCCAGTACCCGGCTCCATAGCATACCTCGAAATCCCAACCAAAGTAAAACCGCATCTCGCCGCGGAATGCGAAGCTGGCGGCCATCCGGGCGCACGTCCGCGCGCAGTGCCCCCCAGTGCACAAGAGAATGTCCTAACAGCCAGACTAAACATGGGCGATGATCTGAAATGAAAGTACAACAAACTCAAAGAAAGGCCATCAGAAACAGCGTCCAACTCATAACAAATGAGGGCGAAAGTAAGTCCTAAACCTATTGGACTCCCAGCGGCCAATGCGACGCACACCCTCGTCATCCAACCCCCAACGCCCAGCTTCTGGAGCCGCGCCAATCCTGAACGAGTGAGACGAGTAACACCCGTCACCCACACCAACCACAGCCAAGCACTTTCTAAATACTGCATCAAATTGATACCTAGACAGAAACGCGCCGTTCTCATGGCGGAGCAATGGCGCCTCAGGCAACTCGCCACGTGGCTTGAACGCAACCATGCAAGCGACCGGACACATCATCGACCCAGGGAGAGAAAACAGCACTAACCGCTTACCACGGCCCAACTGATCAGTCTTGGACCGCCGCACCAACAACTCGAGTCTATCCCCATAAAGACCCACGTCCGCCTGTCGCAAACCCCCAGCCCTCACCTTACTAGGAGAGACCAACTCCCCAATTCGGAGTGCTCCAAAAAACGCGAGGGAAAACGCCAACTGAAACAAATCTACCTCATAAGGTGAATTACAAACCGCCCCCAGCGATGCGCCCAGCGAACCAAGGAGGGCAAAAGACACGGGTCGCCTCTGATCTGCTTCAGCCCTGCCTCAACGCAAACCTTTCAACGCCTGCCTTACAAGAAAATGCTTGGATACATCCTGGAAACCCCGTAATTTGAAACCGAAAGCCAAACCAGCAACGAAACGATTCACCTTAGCCAGACAAAACCCCGCCTCCCATGCATCACCCAACCAGTACAACAATGCTACCAACCTGTCTTGTTCCATACAGACGTTGCCCAATACTCTTACCCAATCCTCCCATTGCTGCCAACAAGCCGAATAAGCGTTCCAAGTCGCCCTAGCCAGCGACTGCTCAATTAACCTGTCCACGCGACCGAAACCAGCTCCCAGAGATGCTCCGGGCAAGCCAAGCCGAACGCATCCGCTCCCAGTGCCAATTGACGAAAGCGATCCCACTGTGAGCGAGAAAGAGCATCAGCAATACAGTTGGACACCCCTGGCACATGCACCGCCACTACCCACGCGTTTAGCGACAAGCACACCGATACTAGGTGACGCAACAACTGAACCACAGGTGGAGACGATGCTGATAAGTTGTTAATCGCTAACACCACCCCCATGTTATCGCAGTGGAAACAAACCTTTTTATCCCTAAGCCTGTCCCCCCAAATGGTCGCCGCAACCACGATGGGAAACAGCTCGAGCAGGGCCAGATTCCACGTAAGCCCACTGACCACCCAGCTGTCCGGCCAGTTCCCCGCGCACCATTGACCCCCCGCATACGCGCCAAAACCACCGGACCCGCCGCGTCAGTAAACAACTCCAACTCGCTCATTTCTTGCACCGGGGACATCCACAACGATTTACCATTATATTTCCCGAGGAACTCATCCCATATGATGGGATGCCCTGATACCCGCCGTCGCAGTCGCCAATCGCCTACTAAAAATTCTACCCATTGGCATAATCCTACAGGCAAAATTCAACTTCCCCAGCAGCGACTGGAGTTCGCGCAAAGTGATCTTCTTCAGTCGGCAGGCCCGCCTCACTTCATGCCGCAAGGGTAGTAATTTATCCTCAGGCAGCCTGCACTCCATAGCGACCGAATCAATTGCAATCCCTAAAAAACAGATGGTAGAGACCGGGCCCTCAGTTTTACCTGGCGCCAAAGGAATTCCAAAATCCGATGCAACCTTCTGCAAGCAATACAATAGGTTGCCACAAACAGGGGACCCGCTAGGGCCGACACAAAAAGTCATCCAGATAATGTATCAATGAGTGCACCCCCGCTACACCTTTTGTCACCCATTCCAAGAACCTACTAAACGCCTCAAAGTATGCGCATGAAAGAGAACACCCCATTGGAAGACACCTATTGACATAAAACCCACCGTTCCAGAGGCAACCCAACAGCCGTTGGCTCTCCGGATGTACCGGCAGCAACCGAAAAGCTGCCTCGATGTCTGTCTTCGCCAACAACGCCCCGGGTCCCGCCCCACGCACCAACACCACCGCTTTATCAAATGACGTGTAAACCACCGAGCATAAATCATGATCTATCCCATCATTTACCGACGATCCCCTGGGAAAGGACAAATGGTGAATCAAATGGAATTTATGGGGCTCCCGCTTTGGCACAATTCCCAAGGGGGATACAACTAAATTTACAATAGGCGGCTCGACAAAAGGACCGGCCATGCGCCCCAGCGAAACTTCTTTCACCAGCTTTACCGAAACAACCGCCGAGTGCAAATAAGCCGACTTAAGGTTACGCCGTGGGGGAATAACAAAACCAAATGAAAACCCCTCAAAAATTAACTTGGCTGCAACCCTATCCGGATATTCAATTAGATACGGTGCCATTCTTTCCACCCTCACCGGCGACCGTCCCTTGGCCAATGGAGGAGGACTGAGGACCTGACCGCTTCCCTTTCCGCATACATTTTGCAGCCCCATAAGAGGAGCCATTACACTCCGAACAGACATGTTTAAATTTACATGAGGCCCCGAACTTACACTGGCCATCATTGAACTGCCAGCAGAACCCAAGTTTTGAACCGGAACCCTGTCCGGACTGACCCGACTGACCTCCTTGGCCAACGCTCCCGGGAAAGGACTGCTTAATGGGGGCCGTAACCCGTAACCACAGCGCAATATCTATTTGATCCCACCGAATCGCCGACCTTACCGCTTTCTGCTGGCAAAATTGCTCATCATACCGCAACCACGCCTGCCCCCCGTACGCCCTATAGGCCTCCCCGATGGCGTTGAAATAACAGAACAACGCTGAGCAATTTTCTGGCGCCTTTTCTCCGATCACGCTCGCCAAAATAGCAAAAGCTTGCGACCAGTTAACGAACGTCTGCGGAATAAGCCTATACCGCCGGCGTTATTCTTCTTCTTTTTTACTCTCAACCCGCTTGCCTTTATCCAAGTTGAACTTTGCAAGCGGCAGAAGAGAAAATATTTCCACGTATTCATCCTTCCAAATCCGGTCCCTCACCTCCTGCTTCAGGTGAGCCCCTAATGGACCCTCAAAACAGACATAAACCTCGCCCCGAGCACGATCATCCATCCTAATTCTATCCCCATCCTTCTGCGCCTCAGTTTACACCGACACTGCTACCGCTTCTCTTGACACCCCCGAAACATTACTACCCACGGACCGCGGCAATACATCACGCTGACCTTCCAATACCACCGCCGGGGACACCGTCGGAACTACAGGGGCCGCTGCCCTATCTAAGCGCCCGACTAACTTGCGCAAACAACCCACCAAATCCGATAAGCCATCGCGCCCGCCAACGCCACTATCGACAGCTGCAACCTCAGCGCTCGCTGCCCCACCCTCAAAACCCAACATGAAAATTGCTGGATACGGTAACGTAGGAGTTACACACTCACCGGGCTGCCCAGGCGCTGTATTCCCGCCAGCGGGAAAATCCTGACCGCGCTGCGTCTCATCCAGCTCTCCATCTTCTAGATCCTCTCTTGCTGCCGACTGGTGCTCACACCGACATCTCCGACATGGGGACCCCGATATGCTGACCGAGGGGCCGGCCACCTGCCGCCCGACCGTAGGGATCCAAACCTCTGACCGGACTTGTTGCCTCGACGTCGTCGTTGATCTTGTCGTCCTCCCCGATGATCTCGAGGAAGCCTGCCCCCTGGCCGGCACATCACCATGCGGGGCGGCCGTGGACTGCACCCGGTATACTGCGGTTGAAGGCGGGGGTGTGATAGGGAGCCCGGCCTGCGACTCCCTGTTAGCCGCCGAACCCCGTCGCGGCTGGGGATTCCTACCAGGACGCAGGCCCTGGGAGGAGGCGCCCGTCCCAGCAACCTGGCCTGCAGCGTCCTTAGAAGGGCTCCCCCTGCGACGCCGGGCCCGCGGGGCCATGTCTGGGCTCAGACGCTCTGGTGGATGGGACCGCCGGGAGCGGCGGGGTGACCGGGCCTGAGCCACCGCTCCCGACCACGCCCTCTGCTTTATCGGAGCAGGGGCCGCAGGGATTATGTCTCCCCCGCTGCAATATTACTAATGCCTGTGAGGAGGGCGGGGGAAGGGAGCGCCTCTGTGCCGACTGCAGACACAAAGCGCGATGGGCCTGCCTGATGGATCCGGGCTAGCGCTGCAACTGTCTCCTCAAGCCAGCCTGGATCGTGGAACACAGCTGCAGCCTGCAGCTGCTCGAGCAACGCTGCCGGGGAAGACATCTTACTAAGGCAGAGAGAGGTAAGTGCTCAGCTCAGTTCTCTACCTGTTCTTCATTCCACTGCTTCCGGCTTAATGCCGAAAACAGCGGGAGGAACAGATACCTCCCCCCTGTCCCCTCTCCTCTCTGTCTCCTCCTCTCCCTCCAGTCACATCTCCTTTCCTATTGGCCCCTCTTCCTCCTATGGCAGTCATGGAGGCTTCCCCTTAAGCCCTCCGCGCTGCCGTCCAGCCTCGTCTTTATAACTGTCATTTGCCACGGTTTTGTGGAAGAAGCTACAAAAAAAACGCAACATGTCCATAAGCTATGAATAGATGTCAAAGAAGTCCCCCCCCCCACACACAAAGCACTTACAGTGAAATTCCGCCTCCCCGAAAAAACTATTTATAAAGCATCTCCTCCCCCACACATAACACTTACAGTCACATTCCCCCTCCCCTACAAAAATAATTTGTAAAACACCCCCTCCCCCCACACATTACAGCTCCCCCTACTTACAAAGCACATGCACAGCATACTTACCAGTCCTCAGCTCTGTGGAGGAATCTCCATCCTGTCAGTGGCCTTATACAAGTTGCAGGCAGGGGAAGAGCTGTCTGTTCCTGCTCCAACCCAGCCTTTCTTCCTCCATCTTCCCTGCCTGCTAAGTAAGGCCCCATGCACACGAACTTGTTTTTGCGCGCCGAAATTAACCCGCAAATCTATGAGTAAATTGCAGTCCCATTCATTTTTATGGGCCCATGCACATGACTGTGGTTTCCATGGTGCTTGCATTGCCCAGGAGCCTGGACCGCAAAAAGATAAGACGTGTCTTATTGCGGACATATTTTGCTCCGCCTCATAGAAATTAATGCACATGGCCATGTTCACGGCCCGCGATTTGTGGGAGGCCCGCGAGTGACACTTCGCGGCTATCCGAGTCGCAAATCATGGCCGTGCACACCACTACGGTGATGTGTATGAGGCCTAACTAGATGGGCCGGCCCATATTTGTAATCTCCTGCATAATATAACATCAAGTTAGCCGTCCGGAGATCACACACTCTACTTGGAGAACACAGTATACAGCTAACAGCTCCTGCTCCCCCTGCGCTGACCCAATTTTTTAAATACATTTTTCAGTAGTGGGTTGCTGCAGTACTAATCGTCTACTTGGAGACCGGCCCTGGAGGGTGGCTTCTTTGTTGTTTGGGGTTGGCTTGTTTGTTGTATGATGTAAAACCTTTCAATAAAAATCACTTGATTTAAAAAGGAAGTAGGACCAGAAGCTAATACAAGGTCAGGAAACAGAATAGAGGTCAATGAAGATAAAAACAGTAACACATATATGATGAAATACATTTTATTATAGAAATATAGATATTGGTGTTAATTTGCCAGTCAACAGCGACCAAATGGCTTGGCAAATTCTAGAAGGCCAGGTCTTTTAAGAATCCACTTCAGAAGATGGAACCTAGATTGTAGAAGGCCCGGTCTTTGTATCATCCACTTCAGTAGATAGAGCCTAGTTTGTAAAAGGCCCGGTCTTTATATCATCCACTTTAGTAGATGGAGCCTAGATTGTAGAAGGCTCGGTCTTTATATCATCCACTTCAGTAGATAGGGCCTAGAGTATAGAAGGCTTGGTCTTTATATCATCCACTTCAGTAGATAGAGCCTAGATTATAGAAGGCTCGGTCTTTATATCATCCACTTCAGTAGATATGGCCTAGATTATAGAAGGCTTGGTCTTTATATCATCCACTTCAGTAGATAGAGCCTAGATTGTAGAAGGCCTGGTCTTTATATCATCCACTTCAGTAGATAGGGCCTAGATTGTAGAAGGCCCGGTCTTTATATCATCCACTTCAGTAGATGGAGCCTAGATTGTAGAAGGCCCGGTCTTTATATCATCCACTTCAGTAGATAGAGCCTAGATTGTAGAAGGCCCGGTCTTTATATCATCCACTTCAGAAGATAGAGCCTAGATTGTAGAAGGCCCGGGTCTTTATATCATCCACTTCAGTAGATGGAGCCTAGATTGTAGAAGGCCCGGTCTTTATATTATCCACTTCAGTAGATGGAGCCTCCATACACCAGGATGAGTGGTCCTCCTGGTCTCTCATACTTCCTGAGCAGTATTTGTTGATATTTTTTGTCTACAGAGGACGTTATGAGGATTACAGCAGAGATGACACATCCATTTCTCCGTGTCCACCATGATGATTTTGGGGCTGGACACTTCCATGAGTACAATGCTGAAGTAATCCCTTGTAGTTGTTACTTGATCTAGAATGGAGGAGGAGCTGTGTTTAGGACGTGCACTTTATTAGTAACAGTCTGTAAAGTTGTGCACGTCTCCTCGCTGATCGCCTCTCATTCTTCACAGGTGGATCAAACCTGAAAATAAAGTAAGACAGTTCTGACATTAACATTTATATTTACCCGTCCAGACATCCATGATGAGATCCTGCAGATAGCAGAACCACAAACCATTACAACTACAAGACCTCAACCAAGGAAAATAAACTGTCAACAATAAAAAAGGATGAATTCCTGGAGACATTATATGTAGAGATGTTCTGTAATATTCTTTACACTGACCTTCATGTACTCATTCCTCAGAGTGACAGCAGAACAGGTGTCAGGTGTTATACGGCCCGATGCTGGAAGCTTCTACTGGACGTGACATGTTCTATAGATCGTCCTGTAGATCGGGATCTGAGTCTTATGTTCTGCTGTTATTACCTCCTGCATCCAGGTTTCTTCTTCATACATTACTGTCCTGGACCTTCTCCCGTATGGTGATGGTGAAGCTTTTCCAGGACATATTCAGACATAAATGCTGAGAAGGCAGAAAAACATATGTCACTTATACAAGATGAGAAACATCCTAACAACCTTCTATTCCACTGAGGGCCACACTACTTCTAACGAGGGCCACATACAATGCACTGGGAGAAACCATACATGAACCCATGGGTAACACATCTCTGTATATATACAAACCTGGAGATCTGAATATGTCAGGTAGGTCAGGAGGAAGAAGAAAAGTGTTAACCACTCGGTTATGATAGCCACCATATTGCAGATCTAGAAGATGAGACATAATAAGAAATAAAAGACAATATTACTGGACATTTCCTCATCATCAATATCTCCGGTATAATAGAAAATTATAGAAACTGCAAGAACATGAAGAAAACAAACAATGAAGAATATTGAGATCAGATCAAGAAACCAGATCAATGAGAAAATCTATGAAATAAATAGAAGTTCCTACCTCTACACAGGGAATATCCTCACACAGATGTCCTATCACTGGAATCCTGGATGCAGCACCTTATGGGTGGATGTATATAGGAAAACTACCATAAAGATGGATGACATAATTTATCCCTGTAATGTCTGCCCTTATAATCCCAGAGATGACAGAAGGGTCAGGTGGAAGTTAGTGACCCTTGTCTAAAACTACCAAACAACCATGAGGCCAACTGGAATCTGACTCAATGGTCAAAGGCCAGAAGACGCCATATTAAGTTAGGATTGAGCCATTTATCTGCCTATATGGGAAAGGGAAGATAGTGAGTGCACTTGTATTACCAAAACTTCCCCCTAATTGGAATAAATGTGAACACCCATAATAAAAGGATACAGATCACCGCAGTGATGGCAGTGATGACACTTACAGCCATTCTCACATGGCAGACATATCTGCGGCTGAATGATAGTTTATATAGATATTTGGATTGGACCAGGTTGTATACGGCCCCACATCCAAATGCCAAGACCGCTCCTGTTTTATGGATGATCTCATACTCGAACATCTGGATAAGAAACACAAGTAGATTAGACTAGACCTTTCTTCAATCACTTTGCGTATTGCTGTGTAAGAGGGTTTAATGGTGGTTGCTATTAACAAACCGTAAAGGAGCCGGTCAACACTATTCCAATACATGACGTCAAGGCCACTCCGAGCAGGATCTTCTGTGCCCACTCCTGTTTCATATCACAGGCTGCTGCCCGTAACGTCATGAATTTATACTGGGCAAAAGCCAGGGCGAAACCTGGAAGAGAAGGAAAGAAATTAGAACATCTAGTGAACATCTATGACCCAGTGTGTGGAAGACCCGACTAGTGGTGACGCTCTGTAGGATCTTGTAGTTTCTAATCATGCTGAGCTTGTTGGGAATGTCTCTGTTGGTGAAAACCTTGGTAACGGTGATCACACAGTCCCTCATATATGTCTATTGGGTGAATTAAGGTCTACAGGTTTATAAAGTAAAGTTTGTAATTGGATTGAAAATTGGCTCCAAGACTGTATCCCGAGAGTTGTGGTCAATGATTCCTACTCTGAATGGTCCTCGGTTATAAGTGGTGTACCCCAGGGTTCAGTGCTGGGACCACTACTTTTCAACTTATTTATTAATAATATAGAGGATGGGATTAAAAGTACTGTTTCAATTTTTGCAGATGACACCAGGCTACAGAGTATAGTTCAGTCTATGGAAGGTGTTCAGAAGTTACAAGCCGATTTGGACAGACTAAGAGTTTGGGCATCCACTTGGCAAATTAAGTTTAATGTAGATAAATGTAAAGTTATGCATCTGGGTACCAACAATCTGCATGCATCATATGTCCTAGGGGGAGCTATACTTGGAGAGTCAGTTTTTGAGAAGGATCTTGGTGTACTTGTAGAACATAAACGATATAACAGCATGCAATGTCAATCAGCTGTTTCTAAAGCCAGCAGGATATTGTTGTGTATTAAAAGAGGCATGGACTCGCGGGACAAGGATGTAATATTACCACTTTACAAAGCATTAGTGCAGCCTAATCTACAATATGCAGTTCAGTTCTGGGCTCCAGTTCATAGAAAGGATGCCCTGGAGTTGTCAAAAATACAAAGAAGAGCAACTAAACTAATAAGGGGCATGGAGAATTTAAGTTATGAAGAAAGATTAACATAATTAAATCTATTTAGCCTTGAAGAGAGACGACTAAGGGGGACATGATTAACTTATATAAATATATGAATGGCACATACAAGAAATATAGTGAAAACGTGTTCCATGTAAAATCCCCTCAAAAGACAAGGGGGCACTCCCTCCGTCTGGAAAAAAAAATGTAATCTTCAGAGGCGACAAGCCTTCTTTACTGTGAGAACTGTGAATCTATAGAATAGTCACCGCAGGAGCTAATCACATCAGGGACAGTAGATGGCTTTAAAAAAGCTTAGATAATGTCTTAGAACGAAAAATATCAGCGCCTATGTCAATGTGTAGAATTCTTGTTTGCATGTTGATCCAGTCGGATCAAGATCAAGAACAACCAATCATTCTTCACTTTCCACCAGTGGTTATCACTTACCCAAAATGGCTGTGCCCACGAGCACTGTCGTAAACAGTACCGACTGGGGGTATCGGGCTCCCGTTTCACTGCGAATAAGAGAAAAGAGACGTCAGGGAAACAGTGCAAAAGCGGGAGACAAACGCTTATAGAACATTGATGGAACATTTAGGCTTCTGAACGTCACAGATGTGTAATAATGACCCAGAGACTTCTATGAACTTGATGTTAACACTTCATAAGAGTTCTTCTACTTGTAATGTCCTGTATAGAATCACTTATAAGATGACACTTCTCTGCTGTCTAATAAAGTAACAGCGCTCAATATACAACGTCACTATGAAGATAACGTCATGTCATCTGTAATGTTCTCCACTTACCTGATGTAAATCATCAGCCGGCCATTGTCCTGGTCCAGGGTTAAGGTGTAGCAGAGCAATATCCCTCCCAGGCACAGATGGAACGCAAGGATGGGCAAGAATGCCAAACCCTTAATCTCCATTGAAAATCGTGATAAAGCGCAAATCACAAAGAAACGCACAGCAATGCAGCTGCAATCTCCCTCTGAATACACAGAAAGTGACACTGTGCTGCGTCACCACCTTTTAGAACCTCCCCACTGTGATGTCATCAGAGTGATGTCACAATGGAAAACTTCATAAGTCCGGATGTTTCCAGGAAGGCGACAACATCCTGTGATGTCACAATGGAAAACTTTATTAGTCTGGACATGATCAGGGCTGAACATTATGGCTCTGTATTTTCTATGGCTGCTTTGCTCATGTCCAGTCTTTTTCCACAGAATAGAATTGCCGCCTGAGATCGCATGAATTATACTATTTAGGATTAATAAAGAGTTCTATATATTGAATTTTAATTTCTTATTTTTTTAACATGTATCAGGTTTCCTAATTCACAGTCTTGCGTGAGCAGTTGTCTGCAGATTATGAGAATGAATGGATCTCTCTCAGTGTGGATCCCAGCAGTCGGGGTAAGTGCACGCATTGCGGAAATGCTGCGGATTTGTGGATGTAAAGATTGCAGCGAATTACAGTACCAGCCGTGCGGATGAGATTTAAAGATCTCATTAAATGCCGTCAAATTTTTCCATACAGAAACTAATCTGCAGAGCAAATCTTAAAATTTGCAGAATGTCAATTTCCGTTGTGTATTTTTAATTAAAGGGGTGAATTATGAAAAAAATTCTGCACCAATGTAACACAAATGCGGATTTTGCTGCGGATTTTCCGCATTCCCTCTCTTATCGCTGGAGGCAAAGTATACAGAGAGCTGCGAGGACCAGGGAAGCGTTGCCATGGGAGAGTGCCAAGGGAGGGGAGAATAGTGGTGTTTTTTTCTAAGACACTTGCACATATGTTGCAATAATGATCCCCAAATTTCCATAGCAACGATAATGAGGAACAGTTCCAACAACGTAAGGTTACGGACAAGGCCAGTTGCATACCATGCTGCAGGCCAAGGGGAGGCGCACTATCCGGGACCAAAGACCGCTCCACAACTTTAGGAGCCAGATGCGTCCATGAACAATGATAATTCTGCATGACCTGCCTAAGTAGAGTCGTGTGTTAGTGAACCTTCCATTAACCCTTCCTATCCCTCCACCCCCACCTTTAGAAAAGACACGTGACACCGAGGTTGGATGTGAAAATGGCCACAGCAGCCGTTTATTAATTTCACAGTTTGTAAAACAAATTAAATCCGAAACGTTAGGATAACTAAGTAGGAATCCACCAGAGAATTCCTCCTAATAATTCACATGACCCAACATGGGTCAGAATCATAAATAACAATTTTAACGTTAACCTTAATCCGAGCAGAGGAAGTCCTTGAAGCCATTTTTTGATATTCCTTTTAAACACACCCCGAGTTAGCCATCTGCAACCACCACCAACCAATTACCTCCAGCCGTAAACCAGCTCGGAAGCACCACTCACCTCTGCAGATGGCTCCAACCACTAGAAGTCCACTTCAAAGGGATAACACCCGATGAAGCCCTCAAGTGATATACCTACCACTAGAAGTCCACTTCAAAGGGATAACACCCGATGAAGCCTTCAAGTGATATACCTTCCACCAGGAGACCACTTCAAAGGGATAACACCCGATGAAGTCTTCAACCATGTACCTTTTTTGGGGGACGCATACCCCCGATGCGACCCCCCCACCATTTTTTACTGACTGGCCTCAAGGACTCCCCCCGCCAGCTGCCATGACACCAGGACCTACTCCGAATGAAAAGAAAACATGTTAAGTAAGCATACAATAAAATCACAACACTCATAGACGGATGTACCTAAAGACCCCCCCAGGGATACCGAACCAAGGGCGGGAGGGTGGGAGCTTGTCTCTGTGCGTGTTACTCCTCCCGCTGCTTCCGGCTCAATGCCGAAAACAGCGGGAAGCTCAGCAACGGCACTAACTCCTCCTTGTCCCTCCTCCCCCTCCCTTCATCTTTCCTTCAACCCTTAACCCTTTCCCTCCTAGTGCTGTCATGGAGGCTTTCCTCCTAAGCCCTGCAGGCTGCGTCCAGCCTCTTCTTGACCTGCCTAAGTAGGGTCGTGTGTTAGTGAACCTTCCATTAACCCTTCCTATCCCTCCACCCCCACCTTTAGAAAAGACACGTGACACCGAGGTTGGATGTGAAAATGGCCACAGCAGCCGTTTATTAATTTCACAGTTTGTAAAACAAATTAAATCCGAAACGTTCGGATAACTAAGTAGGAATCCACCAGAGAATTCCTCCTAATAATTCACATGACCCAACATGGGTCAGAATCATAAATAACAATTTTAACGTTAACCTTAATCCGAGCAGAGGAAGTCCTTGAAGCCATTTTTTGATATTCCTTTTAAACACACCCCGCTCACCTCTGCAGATGGCTCCAACCACTAGAAGTCCACTTCAAAGGGATAACACCCGATGAAGCCTTCAAGTGATATACCTTCCACCAGAAGACCACTTCAAAGGGATAACACCCGATGAAGTCTTCAACCATGTACCTTTTTTGGGGGACGCATACCCCCGATGCGACCCCCCCACCATTTTTTACTGACTGGCCTCAAGGACTCCCCCCGCCACAGCGAAACAGGCCTTGACCACCTTAAGCCTGTGAGTTCCGCCACACCACCACCGCCCTTTCTATTCCTTCTGCTATCGCCAAGCTCCAAAGATCAATGCCAACCTCAGTCAGATGAACCCCATCACTCCTCCAGAAGTTCCCCACTCCTGACTCCAAATCCCTGTGCCGCACGCAAATGCCCCTGTTTTTGGCTACAAAACGGGACACCGCCCGATTAACTTTTATACGAGCCTTATTGACTCTCTCCACTGACCTAGCCAACCGCCAATGTTTCCTTGGGACTATGTCCGACCACACTATCACCAACCTGGGATAAGAAACCCACAAACACAACATATCGTGCTTTATATCACGCACCAACTCACGAAAAGGGCGGACTCCTAAGTCATTCCCACCCACGTGCAACACTAAGACCTCCGGGACCCTATCAAGCCGGGCATATGTCTGGAATTCCGCCAACACCCTGCTCCATGACATACCTCTAAATCCCAGCCAATGCACAACCGCATCCTGTCGCGGAATGCGCAACTGACGACCGTCCGGGCGGACGTCCACCCTCAAAGCCCCCCAGTGCACGTACGAGTGACCCAGCAACCACACCAAACACGGAGGCGAATCTGAAACGGAAAAGACAATTAGACACCACCATACAAAACATTTTCTTAAGCGTTAACAACAAGCCTCATAACAAATGGGGGCGGACATAGGACCTAAATCTGTTGGACTCCCAACGACCGATGCGCCGCACCCCTTCATCATCCAACCCCCAGCGCCCCGCTTCCGTTGCTGCGCCAATCCTGAAGGAATGAGATGAATATGAGCCCGCCGCGACACCAAGTGCCGTCAGACATTTTTTAAATACAGCTCCAAACTGAAACCTGGACAAAAATGACCCGTCCACATGACGTAACAATGGCAACTCTGGAGACCCCGCTTGTGGCTTAAAACCCTGCATGCACGCTACCGGGCACATAACCGACCCCGGGAGGGCGAACAAAACTATCCGCTTCCCCTTCCCTAATTGGTCAGTTTTTGACCGACGCAACCATACCTCAAGCCGATCCGCGAATAGGCTCACCTCCCCAATTCTCAACCCCCCTGCCTGCTTGGTACTCGGCGACACCAACTCACCTATTCTAAATGCCCCAAAGAACGCTAAAGAAAAAGCTAACCGAAACAACTCCATTTCGGCCGAAGAACGACAGACCGATGCTATTGAACCACCCAAAGAGCTAAGCAAAGCAAACGACACAGGCCTTCTACCATCCGCCTCCACTCTACCTCGGCGCAACCCCTTCAAAGCCTGTAACACCAGAAATTCCTTAGATACATCCTGAAAGCCACGCAACTTAAAACCAAACGCCACCGCAGACATGAACCGGTTCACCTTCGCCAATGAAAACCCCGCCTCCCAGGCGTCCCCTAACCAGTACAAAAGTGCCACCAACCTGTCTCTATCCGTGTTGACGTCACCCAACTCTCTTACCCACTCCTCCCACTGCCTCCAACAAGCAGAATAAGCACTCCACGTCGTGCGCGCCAATTGTTCTACGGGACCGAGACCAGGTCCCAAAGATGTTCCGGACAAGCCAAACCGAGACGTTCCGCTCCCGGTGCCAATTCCCGAAACCGGTCCCCACTGCGAGCGAGAAAGAGCATCAGCGATACAATTCCGTACTCCCGGCACATGCACCGCCACCACCCACGCGTTCAACGATAAACACACCAACACTAAATGCCGCAACAACTCAACTACCGGAGGAGAGGACGCCGTGATGTTATTGATAGCCAGCACCACCCCCATGTTGTCGCAGTAAAAACGAACCTTCTTATCCCTGAGCCTGTCCCCCCAAATGGTCGCCGCCACCACGATGGGGAAAAGCTCGAGCAGGGCCAGATTCCGCGTGAGTCCACTGGACACCCAACTAGCCGGCCATTGACCTGCGCACCACGGACCTCCCCCGTAAGCTCCAAAACCGCCCGCCCCAGCCGCATCCGTAAAAATATTCAAATCACTCGTATCCTGCGCTGGGGCCATCCATAGCGAGCGACCATTGTACTGGCCCAAGAAGTCATCCCATACCTGCAGATCCGCTCGATGCTCCTCCTTGAGCCGCACAAAATGATGTGGCGCACGCACTCCCGCCGTTGCCGCCGCCAACCGTCTACCAAACACCCTCCCCATTGGCATAATCCGGCAGGCGAAATTCAACTTCCCCAGCAGCGACTGAAGCTCCCGCAGCGTCATTTTCTTCAATCTACAAGCCCGCCGTACCTCCAGCCTCAAAGCACCCAGCTTATCCGCAGAAAGACGACACTCCATTGCCACCGAATCTATTTCAATTCCCAAAAAACAAATCGTCGCTACCGGGCCCTCCGTTTTTTCTGGCGCCAAAGGGATCCCAAAATCCCTTGCCACCTTCTGTAGCGCATAAAGCAAATTCCCGCAAACCGGCGAACCCCCCGGGCCAACGCACAAGAAATCATCTAAGTAATGGATCAACGAGTCGACCCCGGCTACTCCCTTCGTTACCCACTCCACGAAGCTACTAAACGCCTCGAAGTATGCACAAGAAAGGGAACACCCCATCGGAAGGCACCGATCCACGTAAAAAGCCCCATTCCAAAAACAACCCAACAGCCGTTGGCTTTCTGGATGAACTGGCAACAACCTGAACGCCGCCTCGATGTCGGTTTTTGCTAGCAGCGCGCCTGGACCCGCAGCCCGCACTAACCCCACCGCCTTATCGAATGAGGTATACACTACGGAGCACAACTCGTGATCAATCCCGTCATTTACCGGCGAACCCTTGGGATACGATAAGTATTGAATCAAACGAAATTTCCCGGGCTCGCGCTTAGGAACAATACCCAACGGGGACACAACTAAATCTTTCATTGGCGAATCAACAAAAGGCCCCGCCATGCGACCCAACGAAACTTCTTTAAACAATTTTTCCGACACGACCTCGGCATGCAAGTAAGCCGATTTTAAATTCCTCCGCGTAACCGGGACCTCATAAGGAGGCGGAGGAATAACAAAACCAACACAAAACCCCTCGTAAAGCAACTTAGCCGCCGCCCTATCCGGATACTCATTTAGATAAGGGGCCATCTTTTCCACCCTCACCGGTGACACCCCCTTGACCAGCCGAGGAGGACTGGTTGCCTGACCTCTTTTTCCGCATACATTTCGCCGGCCCGTGTGATGCACCATTACACTCGGAACACACGTGCTTGAACTTCCACGTGGCCCCGAACTTACACTGGCCTTCGTTAAATTGCCAGCAAAATCCCGCCTTTCCCCCGCCGCCTTGTCCAACCTGACTGGACTGGCCTCCTTGGCCGGCGCTCCCGGGAAAGGACTGCCTAACCGGAGCCGTAACCCGTAACCAGAGAGCAATATCCTTCTGGTCCCACCGAATCGCCGCCCGAACCGCTTTTCGCTGACGGAATTGCTCATCGTATCGCAGCCACGCCTGACCCCCATACGCCCTATGAGCCTCCCCAATGGCATCAAAATAACAAAACAAAGCCAAACAATTTTCCGGCGCCTTTTCTCCTATCACACTGGCTAATATGGCGAACGCCTGTGACCAATTAACGAACGTCTGCGGGATAAGCCTATACCGCCGACGTTCCTCCTCGTCCTTCTTACTCTCGTCCCGCTTGCTCTTATCCAAATTGAATTTAGCAAGCGGCAAGAGAGAAAAAATCTCAACATATTCGTCCTTCCAGATCCGCTCACGCACCTCCTGCTTTAAATGCGCCCCCAACGGACCTTTGAAACAAACATACACCTCCCCATGAGCCCGATCATAAATACGCACCCGATCGCCATCTTTTTGTGCCTCGGTCTGTACCGACACCGCGACCGCCTCTCTAACTGCCATCACGGGCCGCGCCTGTAACGATCCCACGTCTCTGGGGCCTTCCCAAACTACCGCCGGGGACACTTCCGTGACTACCGGTGCCGCCGCCCTATCAAGGCGCCCGACCAGCTCCCACAAGCAACCCACTAAGTCCGCCAGACCCGCGCCGTCGCGCCCGCCCGCGCCACTACCGGCCACCGATGCGACGCTAGCAGCCCCCCCGCCGACACCCGACATAAAAATCGCTGGATACGACAATGATGGAGTTATACACTCACCGGGCTGCACAGGCGCTGTGTTCCCGTCAGCCGGACCATCCTGACCTCGACGATACACGTCCAGTTCACCTTCCTCCAGCTCTTCTCTCGCAGACGACTGGCCATCCCACCGACATCTTCGGAACGGGGATGAGGACGCGCTGACCGATGGGCCGGCAACCTGCCGCCCGACCGCTGGGACCCAGACTTCCGCCCGGACCTCTTGCCTCGACGTCACTGCAGATCTAGGCGTTCGTCTCGATGATCCTGAAGAAGCCTGCCCCCTGGCCGGAACATCACCAGGCGGGGCGGCCGTACCTTGTCCTCCAAATCTTCCATCCGATGGGGGAGGGGTGACAGGGAGCCCGGCCTGCGACTCCCTGCTTACCGCCGGACCCCGTCGCGGCTGGGGATTCCTGCCAGGACGCAGGGCCTGGGAAGAGGCGGCCCTCCCAGCTGCCTGGCCTGCAGCGTCCGTGTTCAGGCTCCCCCTGCGACGCCGTGTCCGCGGGACCGCCTCTGGGCTGAGGCGCTCTGGAGGTCGGGACCGCCGGGAGGGACGGGTAGACCCGGCCTGAGTCGCCGTCACCCCCGGCAACGCTCTCTGCCTGCTCCGAGCAGGAGCGGTTGTTGCCGACTCCCCCCCCGCCGCCATAGTAATGCTAGGAAGGAGGCCGGGGGAGGGGAGCCTGTCCCCCGCAGCAACAGACCTCGTAAGCCGGGCCTGACGTGGCGATACGGCCTCCGGGATCCTTGTAATTGCAGCCACGGTCTCCTCAAGCCAACCGGGATCGTGGTGCACAGCAGCGGCGCGCAGCCGCTCGAGTAATGCAGCCTCAGACATAGCACAGAGCAGTGCAACAGGGGAGCTTGTCTCTGTGCGTGTTACTCCTCCCGCTGCTTCCGGCTCAATGCCGAAAACAGCGGGAAGCTCAGCAACGGCACCAACTCCTCCTTGTCCCTCCTCCCCCTCCCTTCAACTTTCCTTCAACCCTTAACCCTTTCCCTCCTAGTGCTGTCATGGAGGCTTTCCTCCTAAGCCCTGCAGGCTGCGTCCAGCCTCTTCTTTGTTGCATTACCCTAAGCTGAATCATTTATGACCATTGTAGGTTTGAAGGAAACTCCTCCATATAAATAAATCAGACTTCAAAGCTTTTGTAAGTCGGATTCGATGCCCCAGGAATTTTACTCCTCGAGTAGCCAATAATAAACAGCAGGAAAAAATCCTGTCCATTGTCATAACACGGCAAGCAAATACCAGTAAATCGAGAAGGGACCGCATCTGCTTTAGTGTGACCTTAGATACTCTACAAAAACCTTCAATCATGCCATAAAGTTTGGACAGCTTGTCTTTAGGTAATCTGAAGACCATTTCTTTGGAGTCTGTGTCGATGCAGAGGAAGAACAACCTATTGGTTGGACCCTCTGTTTTTTCTATGGAGAAGAAACCTCGAAACGAGCCATGAAAAAACGAAAAGTATTTAACATGTACAGGCAAATATCACCATTAGAAGGGGCTACAAATAAGAAATCATCTAAATAATGAATTGCCGCGGAGAGACGATTTCATACTACACCACCCACTCTAAAAATGAGTTAAACATCTTAAAGTAGTGGCACGATATGGAACAGCCCATTGGCAAACAGGTATCAAAATAAAACTGGCCTTCAAAGAAGCAACCCAATAAATGATAGTAGTCTGGATGTAGAAAAAAAGGCGATTTGATGTCAGATTTGGCCATAAGGGCACCACGGCCATCATCCCTGGCCAGCGCAACTGCGCGATCAAAGGAAACATAAGAGACCAAGGAATCCTCAGCCGAAATACCATCGTTCACTGATAGGAAATGAAGGATGCTGTATAAGGCAGAACTTACCAACCTCCTTTTTTGGAACCACTCCTAAAGGAGTAACTTGGAGCTTAGGGAATGGTGGGCAGGTAAATGGGCCTTCGATTCTGGCCAAGGATAATTCCTTTGCCAACTTCGCCCTGAGTACCTCCGGACGGCCACTGCCCATTGTGCAAATTAAGCTGAGGAGCCAGTGGCCGCTTCTGGAAAGTGGTGAGACCATCATGAGACACAACCATACGTCTGTGGACTTAACACCCCAGCCCATATCAGGTTGCAAAGCCAAACACTGCTGAAATCTTCGTCATAGCTCCACCATGCGGAACCGCCATGACATTTATATGCGCTATAAATACTATCCATATAAATAAAGAGTTCAGCACATCGTTCAGGGTGTTGCTGACCCATCACACAGCCTATTACTGAAAAGCCCTGTAGCCAATTATTCATGGTTTTCGCAACCCTCAGTTTTCGATCATACGGTTTAGTGTCAATATTATGTCTTTCTTTATCTATTGTACAGGGTGGGCCATTTATATGGATACACCTAAATAAAATGGGAATGGTTGGTGATATTAACTTCCTGTTTGTGGCACATTAGTATATGGGAGGGGGGAAACTTTTCAAGCTGGGTGTTGACCATGGCGGCCATTTTGAAGTCGGCCATTTTGTATCCAACTTTAGTTTTTTCAATGGGAAGAGGGTCATGTGACACATCAAACTTATCGAGAATTTCACAAGAAAAACAATGGTGTGCTTGGTTTTAACGTTACTTTATTCTTTCATTAGTTATTTACAAGTTTCTGACCACTTATAAAATGCGTTCAAAGTGCTGCCCATTGTGTTGGATTGTCAATGCAACCCTCTTCTCCCACTCTTCACACACTGATAGCAACACCGCAGAAGAAATGCTAGCACAGGCTTCCAGTATCCGTAGTTTCAGTTGCTGCACATCTCGTATCTTCACAGCATAGACAGTTGCCTTCAGATGACCCCAAAGATAAAAGTCTAAGGGGATCAGATCGGGAGGCATTTTTTCTGCGGTGTTGCTATCAGTGTGTGAAGAGTGGGAGAAGAGAGTTGCATTGACAATCCAACACAATGGGCAGCACTTTGAACACATTTTATAAGTGGTCAGAAACTTGGAAGTAGGTGGATCAGTATCTAAGTCTACCATAAAGAGAAGACTTCATGAGAGGAAATAATTGAAAGATCAGATTAGACTTTGCTAAACAACATGTAAAGAAGCCGCCCAGTACTGGAACAGCATGAAACTAAGATCAACCTGTACCAGAATGATGGGAGGGAGAACATATGGAGAAGGCTTGGTACGGCTCATGACCCAAAGCCACCAAATCCTCTATAAAACATGGTGGAGGCAGTGTGATGGCATGGTGGGGGCAGTGTTATGGCGTGGTGGGGGCAGTGTGCTGGTATGGGCATGCATGGCTGCCTGGCACTGGGTCACTAGTGTTTATTGATGATGTGACTGAAGACAGAAGCAGGCGGATGAATTCTGAAGTGTTCAAGGATTTATATTCTGCTCAGACTCCACCAAATGCAGCAAGGACGTCGCTTCACAGAACAGATGGACAATGACCCAAAACATACTGCGAAAGCAACCCAGGCATTTATAAGGCAAAGAAGTGGAATATTCTGCATTGGCCAAGTCAATCACCAGATCTCACCCCGATCGAGCTGCATTTCACTTGCTTAAGACAAAACTTAAGGCAGAAATACCCACAAACCATTAACAACTGAAGTCGACGGCAGTAAAGGCCGGGCAAAGCATCACAAAAGGGGAAACCCAGCGTGTGGTGATGTCCATGGGTTCCAGACTTCAGGCAGTCATTGCCTGCAAAGGATTCTCTACAAAGCATTAAAACATTTTTATTTATGGTAATGTTGATTTGTCCAATTACTTTGAGCCCCTGAAATGAGGCGGCTGTATAGGAAAATGGTTGCAATTTCTAAACGTTTCACAGGATATTTTTGTCCAACCCATTGAATTAAACCGAAAAGTCTAAACTTCAATTGCATCTCAGTTATTTCATTTCAAATACAATGTAGTGGCATGTGGAGCCCAAATCAAGAAGATTGTGTCACTGTCCAAATAATTCTGGACCGAACTGTACTGCAGTTTGTAGTCATTTTTACAGGCTTCTGTCAAACGCCAAGTAAATCTTTGAAAGTGATTTTTTTAAATAAAAATGTCAGTGTGATTGGTGCAACTTTCAAATTAGTTTTTATTAAAAATGATTTTACTTTTTGAGATACAGCTGTTCAGTATCCTGTATACAGAGCAGCTGTATCGTTCGCTGAATCCTGTACCTGTCAGGTCCACGAGACTGGTTTAGTGAAAGCGGGTCCTGCGTGTCCCTGTTGTCCATCACATCTGAGTTCATAACTTAGATGTGATAGATTACAGGTCGATGCTGCGTTTCAAGGACACACCGGACCCGCTGACACTGAACCCGTTAGGTCCGCAGGACTGAAGGATTCAGATCTTAGCGAAAGATACAGCTGCTCTGTATACAGGATACAGAGCAGCTTTATCTCACAATGTTAAAATAATTTTTAATAAAAACTAAATTACACCAATCACACTGACATTTTTATTAAAAAAAATCTAAAATATCACTTTCAAAGGATTACATAGTCTTTCAGCCCTGCCAGAGGCACGGCTTAACAGAGGCAGAGTGAAGGCAGACCTGGGGGCCTTCATCAGGCCCCTGGGCTGCCATGACAACCCACGGCACCCAGTGATCGCATTGCAGGGGAAGCCATTGAGCTGTCCGAGGGAGCCGCTCCCCTCTTTATAAAGCCTCATATGCTATGATCGCGGTTGCTGGCCGCTAGTCACAGGTGTCATTTGTAATACACAGCTGACACTAGCAGCGTATGGAGCGGGCTCAGCGTGTGAGTCCGCGCCATACATCACCCACGCACCAGGACCTACTTCTCTGTCGTTAAACAAATGAACTACAAAAATGTATTTTCTTTACATGTTGAGGCCAAATCATTTATTTATTTTTTGCAGTGGTTTTTGCAAATCGCTTGACTGGCCTAAGTAGAGTCATGTGTTATTAAACCTTTAACATTTATTCCCCCCTTTTTCATGTCCACCAATAACGACACTTGACAACCGAGGTTGGATATGAAATGGCCACAGCAGCCGTTTATTTATTTACATTATTAAATGCAATTTAATCCGAAACATTCGGATAACTCCTTTAGGAATGCGACCGGAGAATTCCTCCTCTAATTCACATGACCCAACATGGGTCAGAATCAGAAATAATAATCAACATTTTAATACTTTAACAGAGCAGGGGAAGTCCTTGAAGCCATTTTAAACCGGATTTCCTTTTAGTTAGCCATCTGCAAACCACCACCAACTCTTTACCTCCAGCCGTAAACTAGCTCGGAGGCACCGCTCACCTCTGCAGATGGCTCCAACCACCAGAAGACCACTTCAAAGGGATAACACCCTATGAAGTCTTCAAATGATATACCTTTTTGGGGGACGCATACCCCCGATGCGACCCCCCCACTATTTTGTACTGACCAACCTCAAGGACTCCCCCCGCCAGCTGCCATGACATCCGAACCTGCTCCAAAGAAAATGAGAAACACAAGTTACATAATCATACATCATAAAATAAAATAAACAAAACACACAACAACCCTAATCCCAAAGTTACCCCCTATCTTAGGGCAGGAGGGTGGGAGCTCAGTTCTCTACCTGTTCTTCCTCACGCTGCTTCCGGCTTAATGCCGAAAACAGCGGGAGGAACAGATACCTCCCCCCTGTCCCCTCCCCTCTCCGTCTCCTCCTCTCCCTCCAGTCACATCTCCTTTCCTATTGGCCCCTCTTCCTCCTATGGCAGTCATGGAGGCTTCCCCTTAAGCCCTCCGCACTGCCGTCCAGCCTCGTCTTGACTGGCCTAAGTAGAGTCATGTGTTATTAAACCTTTAACTTTTATTCCCCCCTTTTTCCTGTCCCCCAATAACGACACTTGACAACCGAGGTTGGATATGAAATGGCCACAGCAGCCATTTATTTATTTACATTATTAAATGCAATTTAATCCGAAACATTCGGATAACTTCTTTAGGAATTCGACCGGAGAATTCCTCCTCTAATTCACATGACCCAACATGGGTCAGAATCAGAAATAATAATCAACATTTTAATACTTTAACAGAGCAGGGGAAGTCCTTGAAGCCATTTTAAACCGGATTTCCTTTAAGTTAGCCATCTGCAAACCACCACCAACTCTTTACCTCCAGCCGTAAACCAGCTCGGAGGCACCGCTCACCTCTGCAGATGGCTCCAACCACCAGAAGACCACTTCAAAGGGATAACACCCTATGAAGTCTTCAAATGATATACCTTTTTGGGGGACGCATACCCCCGATGCGACCCCCCCACCATTTTGTACTGACCAACCTCAAGGACTCCCCCCGCCACAGCGAAACAGGCCTTGACTACCTTAAGCCTGTGAGTTCCTCCATACCACAACCGCCCTCTCAATTCCTTCTGCTAAGGCCAAGCTCCACAGATCAATTCCAACCTCGGTCAAATGCACCCCATCACTGCGCCAATAATTTCCAACCCCGGACTCCAGATCCTTGTGTCGAACACAAATTCCCCCGTTCTTGGCAACGAATCGTGACACCGCCCGATTCACCTTGATGCGGGCCTTATTGACCCTCTCCACCGACCTTGCCAAGCGCCAAAACTTCCTCGGAACTATGTCCGACCAAACAATCACCAAGTACGGATAAGACTCCCACAGACACAACAAATCGTGCTTTATATCCCGCACTAGCTCACGAAAGGGGCGTACCCCTAGATTGTTTCCCCCAACATGCAACACCAAAACCTCCGGGACTCTATCCAGACGAGCATATGTTTGAAACTCGGCCAGTACCCGGCTCCATAGCATACCTCGAAATCCCAACCAATGTAAAACCGCATCTCGCCGCGGAATGCGAAGCTGGCGGCCATCCGGGCGCACGTCCGCGCGCAGTGCCCCCCAGTGCACAAAAGAATGTCCTAACAGCCAGACTAAACATGGGCGATGATCTGAAATGAAAGTACAACAAACTCAAAGAAAGGCCATCAGAAACAGCGTCCAACTCATAACAAATGAGGGCGAACGTAAGTCCTAAACCTATTGGACTCCCAGCGGCCAATGCGACGCACACCCTCGTCATCCAACCCCCAACGCCCAGCTTCTGGCACCAATCCTGAACGAGTGAGACGAGTAACACCCGTCACCCACACCAACCACAGCCAAGCACTTTCTAAATACTGCATCAAATTGATACCTAGACAGAAACGCGCCGTTCTCATGGCGGAGCAATGGCGCCTCAGGCAACTCGCCACGTGGCTTGAACGCAACCATGCAAGCGACCGGACACATCATCGACACAGGGAGAGAAAACAGCACTAACCGCTTACCACGGCCCAACTGATCAGTCTTGGACCGCCGCACCAACAACTCGAGTCTATCCCCATAAAGACCCACGTCCGCCTGTCGCAAACCCCCAGCCCTCACCTTACTAGGAGAGACCAACTCCCCAATTCGGAGTGCTCCAAAAAACGCGAGGGAAAACGCCAACTGAAACAAATCTACCTCATAAGGTGAATTACAAACCGCCCCCAGCGATGCGCCCAGCGAACCAAGGAGGGCAAAAGACACGGGTCGCCTCTGATCTGCTTCAGCCCTGCCTCTACGCAAACCTTTCAACGCCTGCCTTACAAGAAAATGCTTGGATACATCCTGGAAACCCCGTAATTTGAAACCGAAAGCCAAACCAGCAACGAAACGATTCACCTTAGCCAGACAAAACCCCGCCTCCCATGCATCACCCAACCAGTACAACAATGCTACCAACCTGTCTTGTTCCATACAGACGTTGCCCAATACTCTTACCCAATCCTCCCATTGCTGCCAACAAGCCGAATAAGCGTTCCAAGTCGCCCTAGCCAGCGACTGCTCAATTAACCTGTCCACGTGACCGAAACCAGCTCCCAGAGATGCTCCGGGCAAGTCAAGCCGAACGCATCCGCTCCCAGTGCCAATTGACGAAAGCGATCCCACTGTGAGCGAGAAAGAGCATCAGCAATACAGTTGGACACCCCTGGCACATGCACCGCCACTACCCATGCGTTTAGCGACAAGCACACCGATACTAGGTGACGCAACAACTGAACCACAGGTGGAGACGATGCTGATAAGTTGTTAATCGCTAACACCACCCCCATGTTATCGCAGTGGAAACAAACCTTTTTATCCCAAAGCCTGTCCCCCCAAATGGTCGCCGCAACCACGATGGGAAACAGCTCGAGCAGGGCCAGATTCCACGTAAGCCCACTGACCACCCAGCTGTCCGGCCAGTTCCCCGCGCACCATTGACCCCCCGCATACGCGCCAAAACCACCGGACCCGCCGCGTCAGTAAACAACTCCAACTCGCTCATTTCTTGCACCGGGGACATCCACAACGATTTACCATTATATTTCCCGAGGAACTCATCCCATATGATGGGATGCCCTGATACCCGCCGTCGCAGTCGCCAATCGCCTACTAAAAATTCTACCCATTGCCATAATCGTACAGGCAAAATTCAACTTCCCCAGCAGCGACTGGAGTTCGCGCAAAGTGATCTTCTTCAGTCGGCAGGCCCGCCTCACTTCATGCCGCAAGGGTAGTAATTTATCCTCAGGCAGCCTGCACTCCATAGCGACCGAATCAATTGCAATCCCTAAAAAACAGATGGTAGAGACCGGGCCCTCAGTTTTACCTGGCGCCAAAGGAATTCCAAAATCCGATGCAACCTTCTGCAAGCAATACAATAGGTTGCCACAAACAGGGGACCCGCTAGTGCCGACACAAAAAGTCATCCAGATAATGTATCAATGAGTGCACCCCCGCTACACCTTTCGTCACCCATTCCAAGAACCTACTAAACGCCTCAAAGTATGCGCATGAAAGAGAACACCCCATTGGAAGACACCTATTGACATAAAACCCACCGTTCCAGAGGCAACCCAACAGCCGTTGGCTCTCCGGATGTACCGGCAGCAACCGAAAAGCTGCCTCGATGTCTGTCTTCGCCAACAACGCCCCGGGTCCCGCCCCACGCACCAACACCACCGCTTTATCAAATGACGTGTAAACCACCGAGCATAAATCGTGATCTATCCCATCATTTACCGACGATCCCCTGGGAAAGGACAAATGGTGAATCAAATGGAATTTATGGGGCTCCCGCTTTGGAACAATTCCCAAGGGGGATACAACTAAATTTACAATAGGCGGCTCGACAAAAGGACCGGCCATGCGCCCCAGCGAAACTTCTTTCACCAGCTTTACCGAAACAACCGCCGAGTGCAAATAAGCCGACTTAAGGTTACGCCGTGGGGGAATAACAAAACCAAACGAAAACCCCTCAAAAATTAACTTGGCTGCAATCCTATCCGGATATTCAATTAGATACGGTGCCATTCTTTCCACCCTCACCGGCGACCGTCCCTTGGCCAATGGAGGAGGACTGAGGACCTGACCGCTTCCCTTTCCGCATACATTTTGCAGCCCCATGAGAGGAGCCATTACACTCCGAACAGACATGTTTAAATTTGCATGAGGCCCCGAACTTACACTGGCCATCATTGAACTGCCAGCAGAACCCAAGTTTTGAACCGGAACCCTGTCCGGACTGACCCGACTGACCTCCTTGGCCAACGCTCCCGGGAAAGGACTGCTTAATCGGGGCCGTAACCCGTAACCACAGCGCAATATCTTTTTGATCCCACCGAATCGCCGACCTTACAGCTTTCTGCTGGCAAAATTGCTCATCATACCGCAACCACGCCTGCCCCCCATACGCCCTATAGGCCTCCCCGATGGCATTGAAATAACAGAACAACGCTGAGCAATTTTCTGGCGCCTTTTCTCCGACCACGCTCGCCAAAATAGCAAAAGCTTGCGACCAGTTAACGAACGTCTGCGGAATAAGCCTATACCGCCGGCGTTATTCTTCTTCTTTTTTACTCTCAACCCGCTTGCCTTTATCCAAGTTGAACTTTGCAAGCGGCAGAAGAGAAAATATTTCCACGTATTCATCCTTCCAAATCCGGTCCCTCACCTCCTGCTTCAGGTGAGCCCCTAATGGACCCTCAAAACAGACATAAACCTCGCCCCGAGCACGATCATCCATCCTAATTCTATCCCCATCCTTCTGCGCCTCAGTTTGCACCGACACTGCTACCGCTTCTCTTGACACCCCCGAAACATTACTACCCACGGACCGCGGCAATACATCACGCTGACCTTCCCATACCACCGCCGGGGACACCGTCGGAACTACAGGGGCCGCTGCCCTATCTAAGCGCCCGACTAACTTGCGCAAACAACCCACTAAATCCGATAAGCCATCGCGCCCGCCAACGCCACTATCGACAGCTGCAACCTCAGCGCTCGCTGCCCCACCCTCAAAACCCAACATGAAAATTGCTGGATACGGTAACGTAGGAGTTACACACTCACCGGGCTGCCCAGGCGCTGTATTCCCGCCAGCGGGAAAATCCTGACCGCGCTGCGTCTCATCCAGCTCTCCATCTTCTAGATCCTCTCTTGCTGCCGACTGGTGCTCACACCGACATCTCCGAAATGCGGACCCCGATATGCTGACAGAGGGGCCGGCCACCTGCCGCCCGACCGTAGGGATCCAAACCTCTGACCGGACTTGTTGCCTCGACGTCGTCGTTGATCTTGTCGTCCTCCCCGATGATCTCGAGGAAGCCTGCCCTCTGGCCGGCACATCACCATGCGGGGCGGCCGTGGACTGCACCCGGTATACTGCGGCTGAAGGCGGGGGTGTGATAGGGAGCCCGGCCTGCGACTCCCTGTTAGCCGCCGAACCCCGTCGCGGCTGGGGATTCCTGCCAGGACGCAGGCCCAGCAACCTGGCCTGCAGCGTCCTTAGAAGGGCTCCCCCTGCGACGCCGGGCCCGCGGGGCCATGTCTGGGTTCACACGCTCTGGTGGATGGGACCGCAGGGAGCGGCGGGGTGACCGGGCCGGAGCCACTGCTCCCGACCACGCCCTCTGCTTTATCGGAGCAGGGGCCGCGGGGATTATGTCTCCCCCGCTGCAATATTACTAATGCCTGTGAGGAGGGCGGGGGAAGGGAGCGCCTCTGTGCCGACTGCAGACACAAAGCGCGATGGGCCTGCCTGATGGATCCGGGCTAGCGCTGCAACTGTCTCCTCAAGCCAGCCTGGATCGTGGAACACAGCTGCAGCCTGCAGCTGCTCGAGCAACGCTGCCGGGGAAGACATCTTACTAAGGCAGAGAGTGGTAAGTGCTCAGCTCAGTTCTCTACCTGTTCTTCCTTCCGCTGCTTCCGGCTTAATGCCGAAAACAGCGGGAGGAACAGATACCTCCCCCCTGTCCCCTCTCCTCTCCGTCTCCTCCTCTCCCTCCAGTCACATCTCCTTTTCTATTGGCCCCTCTTCCTCCTATGGCAGTCATGGAGGCTTCCCCTTAAGCCCTCCGCGCTGCCGTCCAGCCTCGTCTTTATAACTGTCATTTGCCATGGTTTTGTGGAAGAAGCTACAAAAAGAACGCAACATGTCCATAAGCTATGAATAGATGTCAAAGAAGTCCCCCCCCCCACACAAAGCACTTACAGTGAAATTCCGCCTCCCCGAAAAAACTATTTATAAAGCATCTCCTCCCCCACACATAACACTTACAGTCACATTCCCCCTCCCCTACAAAAATAATTTATAAAACACCCCCTCCCCCCACACATTACAGCTCCCCCTACTTACAAAGCACATGCACAGCATACTTACCAGTCCTCAGCTCTGTGGAGGAATCTCCATCCTGTCAGTGGCCTTATACAAGTTGCAGGCAGGGGAAGAGCTGTCTGTTCCTGCTCCAACCCAGCCTTTCTTCCTCCATCTTCCCTGCCTGCTAAGTAAGGCCCCATGCACACGAACTTGTTTTTGCGCGCCGAAATTAACCCGCAAATCTATGAGTAAATTGCAGTCCCATTCATTTTTATGGGCCCATGCACATGACTGTGGTTTCCATGGTGCTTGCATTGCCCAGGAGCCTGGACCGCAAAAAGATAAGACGTGTCTTATTACGGACATATTTTGCTCCGGCTCATAGAAATTAATGCACATGGCCATGTTCACGGCCCGCGATTTGTGGGAGGCCCGCGAGTGACACTTCGCGGCTATCCGAGTCGCAAATCATGGCCGTGCACACCACTATGGTGATGTGCATGAGGCCTAACTAGATGGGCCGGCCCATATTTGTGATCTCCTGCATAATATAACATCAAGTTAGCCGTCCGGAGATCACACACTCTACCTGGAGAACACAGTATACAGCTAACAGCTCCTGCTCCCCCTGCGCTGACCGAATTTTTTAAATAAATTTTTCAGTAGTGGGTTGCTGCAGTACTAATCGTCTACTTGGAGACCGGCCCTGGAGGGTGGCTTCTTTGTTGTTTGGGGTTGGCTTGTTTGTTGTATGATGTAAAACCTTTCAATAAAAATCACTTGATTTAAAAAGGAAGCAGGACCAGAAGCTAATACAAGGTCAGGAAACAGAATAGAGGTCAATGAAGATAAAAACAGTAACACATATATGATGAAATACATTTTATTATAGAAATATAGATATTGGTGTTAATTTGCCAGTCAACAGCGACCAAATGGCTTGGCAAATTCTAGAAGGCCAGGTCTTTTAAGAATCCACTTCAGAAGATGGAACCTAGATTGTAGAAGGCCCGGTCTTTGTATCATCCACTTCAGTAGATAGAGCCTAGTTTGTAAAAGGCCCGGTCTTTATATCATCCACTTCAGTAGATGGAGCCTAGATTGTAGAAGGCTCGGTCTTTATATCATCCACTTCAGTAGATAGGGCCTAGAGTATAGAAGGCTTGGTCTTTATATCATCCACTTCAGTAGATAGAGCCTAGATTATAGAAGGCTCGGTCTTTATATCATCCACTTCAGTAGATAGAGCCTAGATTATAGAAGGCTTGGTCTTTATATCATCCACTTCAGTAGATATAGCCTAGATTGTAGAAGGCCTGGTCTTTATATCATCCACTTCAGTAGATAGGGCCTAGATTGTAGAAGGCCCGGTCTTTATATCATCCACTTCAGTAGATGGAGCCTAGATTGTAGAAGGCCCGGTCTTTATATCATCCACTTCAGAAGATAGAGCCTAGATTGTAGAAGGCCCGGTCTTTATATCATCCACTTCAGTAGATGGAGCCTAGATTGTAGAAGGCCCGGTCTTTATATTATCCACTTCAGTAGATGGAGCCTCCATACACCAGGATGAGTGGTCCTCCTGGTCTCTCATACTTCCTGAGCAGTATTTGTTGATATTTTTTGTCTACAGAGGACGTTATGAGGATTACAGCAGAGATGACACATCCATTTCTCCGTGTCCACCATGATGATTTTGGGGCTGGACACTTCCATGAGTACAATGCTGAAGTAATCCCTTGTAGTTGTTACTTGATCTAGAATGGAGGAGGAGCTGTGTTTAGGACGTGCACTTTATTAGTAACAGTCTGTAAAGTTGTGCACGTCTCCTCGCTGATCGCCTCTCATTCTTCACAGGTGGATCAAACCTGAAAATAAAGTAAGACAGTTCTGACATTAACATTTATATTTACCCGTCCAGACATCCATGATGAGATCCTGCAGATAGCAGAACCACAAACCATTACAACTACAAGACCTCAACCAAGGAAAAGAAACTGTCAACAATAAAAAAGGATGAATTCCTGGAGACATTATATGTAGAGATGTTCTGTAATATTCTTTACACTGACCTTCATGTACTCATTCCTCAGAGTGAGAGCAGAACAGGTGTCAGGTGTTATACGGCCCGATGCTGGAAGCTTCTACTGGACGTGACATGTTCTATACATCGTCCTGTAGATCGGGATCTGAGTCTTATGTTCTGCTGTTATTACCTCCTGCATCCAGGTTTCTTCTTCATACATTACTGTCCTGGACCTTCTCCCGTATGGTGATGGTGAAGCTTTTCCAGGGCATATTCAGACATAAATGCTGAGAAGGCAGAAAAACATATGTCACTTATACAAGATGAGAAACATCCTAACAACCTTCTATTCCACTGAGGGCCACACTACTTCTAACGAGGGCCACATACAATGCACTGGGAGAAACCATACATGAACCCATGGGTAACACATCTCTGTAAATATACAAACCTGGAGATCTGAATATGTCAGGTAGGTCAGGAGGAAGAAGAAAAGTGTTAACCACTCGGTTATGATAGCCACCATATTGCAGATCTAGAAGATGAGACATAATAAGAAATAAAAGACAATATTACTGGACATTTCCTCATCATCAATATCTCCGGTATAATAGAAAATTATAGAAACTGCAAGAACATGAAGAAAACAAACAATGAAGAATATTGAGATCAGATCAAGAAACCAGATCAATGAGAAAATCTATGAAATAAATAGAAGTTCCTACCTCTACACAGGGAATATCCTCACACAGATGTCCTATCACTGGAATCCTGGATGCAGCACCTTATGGGTGGATGTATATAGGAAAACTACCATAAAGATGGATGACATAATTTATCCCTGTAATGTCTGCCCTTATAATCCCAGAGATGACAGAAGGGTCAGGTGGAAGTTAGTGACCCTTGTCTAAAACTACCAAACAACCATGAGGCCAACTGGAATCTGACTCAATGGTCAAAGGCCAGAAGACGCCATATTAAGTTAGGATTGAGCCATTTATCTGCCTATATGGGAAAGGGAAGATAGTGAGTGCACTTGTATTACCAAAACTTCCCCCTAATTGGAATAAATGTGAACACCCATAATAAAAGGATACAGATCACTGCAGTGATGGCAGTGATGACACTTACAGCCATTCTCACATGGCAGACATATCTGCGGCTGAATGATAGTTTATATAGATATTTGGATTGGACCAGGTTGTATACGGCCCCACATCCAAATGCCAAGACCGCTCCTGTTTTATGGATGATCTCATACTCGAACATCTGGATAAGAAACACAAGTAGATTAGACTAGACCTTTCTTCAATCACTTTGCGTATTGCTGTGTAAGAGGGTTTAATGGTGGTTGCTATTAACAAACCGTAAAGGAGCCGGTCAACACTATTCCAATACATGACGTCAAGGCCACTCCGAGCAGGATCTTCTGTGCCCACTCCTGTTTCATATCACAGGCTGCTGCCCGTAACGTCATGAATTTATACTGGGCAAAAGCCAGGGCGAAACCTAGAAGAGAAGGAAAGAAATGAGAACATCTAGTGAACATCTATGACCCAGTGTGTGGAAGACCCGACTAGTGGTGACGCTCTGTAGGATCTTGTCGTTTCTAATCATGCTGAGCTTGTTGGGAATGTCTCTGTTGGTGAAAACCTTGGTAACGGTGATCACACAGTCCCTCATATATGTCTATTGGGTGAATTAAGGTCTACAGGTTTATAAAGTAAAGTTTGTAATTGGATTGAAAATTGGCTCCAAGACTGTATCCTGAGAGTTGTTGTCAATGATTCCTACTCTGAATGGTCGCCGGTTATGAGTGGTGTACCCCAGGGTTCAGTGCTGGGACCACTACTTTTCAACTTATTTATTAATAATATAGAGGATGGGATTAAAAGTACTGTTTCAATTTTTGCAGATGACACCAGGCTACATAGTATAGTTCAGTCTATGGAAGGTGTTCAGAAGTTACAAGCCGATTTGGACAGACTAAGAGTTTGGGCATCCACTTGGCAAATTAAGTTTAATGTAGATAAATGTAAAGTTATGCATCTGGGTACCAACAATCTGCATGCATCATATGTCCTAGGGGGAACTATACTTGGAGAGTCAGTTTTTGAGAAGGATCTTGGTGTACTTGTAGAACATAAACGATATAACAGCATGCAATGTCAATCAGCTGTTTCTAAAGCCAGCAGGATATTGTTGTGTATTAAAAGAGGCATGGACTCGCGGGACAAGGATGTAATATTACCACTTTACAAAGCATTAGTGCAGCCTAATCTACAATATGCAGTTCAGTTCTGGGCTCCAGTTCATAGAAAGGATGCCCTGGTGTTGTCAAAAATACAAAGAAGAGCAACTAAACTAATAAGGGGCATGGAGAATTTAAGTTATGAGGAAAGATTAACATAATTAAATCTATTTAGCCTTGAAGAGAGACGACTAAGGGGGACATGATTAACTTATATAAATATATGAATGGCACATACAAGAAATATAGTGAAAACGTGTTCCATGTAAAATCCCCTCAAAAGACAAGGGGGCACTCCCTCCGTCTGGAAAAAAAAATGTAATCTTCAGAGGCGACAAGCCTTCTTTACTGTGAGAACTGTGAATCTATAGAATAGTCACCGCAGGAGCTAATCACATCAGGGACAGTAGATGGCTTTAAAAAAGCTTAGATAATGTCTTAGAACGAAAAATATCAGCGCCTATGTCAATGTGTAGAATTCTTGTTTGCATGTTGATCCAGTCGGATCAAGATCAAGAACAACCAATCATTCTTCACTTTCCACCAGTGGTTATCACTTACCCAAAATGGCTGTGCCCACGAGCACTGTCGTAAACAGTACCGACTGGGGGTATCGGGCTCCCGTTTCACTGCGAATAAGAGAAAAGAGACGTCAGGGAAACAGTGCAGGAGCGGGAGACAAACGCTTATAGAACATTGATGGAACATTTAGGCTTCTGATTGTCACAGATGTGTAATAATGACCCAGAGACTTCTATGAACTTGATGTTAACACTTCATAGAGTTCTTCTACTTGTAATGTCCTGTATAGAATCACTTATAAGATGACACTTCTCTGCTGTATAATAAAGTAACAGCGCTCAATATACAACGTCACTATGAAGATAACGTCATGTCATCTGTAATGTTCTCCACTTACCTGATGTAAATCATCAGCCGGCCATTGTCCTGGTCCAGGGTTAAGGTGTAGCAGAGCAATATCCCTCCCAGGCACAGATGGAACGCAAGGATGGGCAAGAATGCCAAACCCTTAATCTCCATTGAAAATCGTGATAAAGCGCAAATCACAAAGAAACGCACAGCAATGCAGCTGCAATCTCCCTCTGAATACACAGAAAGTGACACTGTGCTGCGTCACCGCCTTTTAGAACCTCCCAACTGTGATGTCATCAGAGTGATGTCACAACGGAAAACTTCATAAGTCCGGAAGTTTCCAGGAAGGCGACAACATCCTGTGATGTCACAATGGAAAACTTTATTAGTCTGGACATGATCAGGGCTGAACATTATGGCTCGGTATTTTCTATGGCTGCATTGCTCATGTCCAGTCTTTTTCCACAGAATAGTATTGCCGCCTGAGATCGCATGAATTATATTAATTAGGATTAATAAAAAGTTCTATATATTGAATTTTAAGTTCTTTTTTTTTTTAACATGTATCAGGTTTCCTAATTCACAGTCTTGCGTGAGCAGTTGTCTGCAGATTATGAGAATGAATGGATCTCTCTCAGTGTGGATCCCAGCAGTCGGGGTAAGTGCACGCATTGCGGAAATGCTGCGGATTTGTGGATGAAAAGATCGCAGCGAATTACAGTACCAGCCGTGCGGATGAGATTTGAAGAAATCTCATTAAATGCCGTAAAATTTTTCCACACAGAAATTAATCTGCAGAGCGGATCTTAAAATCGGCAGAATGTCAATTTCTGTTGTGTATTTTTAATTAAAGGGGTGAATTCTGAAAAAAATTCTGCACCAATGTAACACAAATGCGGATTTTGCTGCGGATTTTCCGCATTCCCTCTCTTATCACTTTTTTTTAAGACACTCGCCACAGGGAAAACTGCAATGATTTTGACGTGAAAATGTGTGGATGTAGCGATACTGTTACGATTATGGAGAACTGTCCTTAATGCATACATTGCAGAAAACCCTCAGACAAGAAAAGTATTAGATCTGTATAGGTTTTCAGTCTCTGGATATTTCCATTCGCTGACTGCAAACCCGAGATCTTGAAAATTGTGAGGAAGTAGAATGAAAAGTATAGTAGAATGTTGCTAAACATTCAAATATCATTATTAGCCGTTATTTATATACAATGCTCCCGTTACGTGAATGGCGCTGTTCTGCAGTTACCTGCACAGTAGGTAGACGGGAGAGCCGAAGTGCAGGGAAAAAGCCAAATGTCATGGCACATCCTAGCAATATGCCATAACATTATAGGATGGGAATACCCATTTAAATATAGGTGATAGTTGATGTCATAAAATAATAACACAAAAGAAAACGAGTGCAATCTACACAAACTTTTTACAATTTTAAACTTTCTTATTCAGTAAACGTTTATAAAAATACGTAATGAAAATGTATATAAATTAAATGCTGTGTATGTAAGTCAGCAAGATGCCAAAATGAAGCCTTAAAAAATCTCGTCCCACAAAAAAAAAAAAAAGTTAAAAAAAAAAAAAGCCCACGAAGACTTGCAAATAAAAAAGTAATGACTGACGGGGAGGCAAAGTCAAAAACATGAAAATTGTAGGTATAGGGAGAGAGGAAAAGTAGAGCACGGTGGACAATGTCGCCTTCAATTTTTTATTGATACCGACTAATGTAGTAGGAGAAGGATTATACTGTGCAATGTCCCCTTTACTGCCACATTGTGTGGTATTTTGATTAAATTATTGCACAGTGTGATTACAGCTTTAAACAAATTCCACTGGGTAGGGAGCTTGTTGGCCCTACTACTCAGGTGGAAATAAACAAGGTGGTGCTGCAAGGGTTATATTTGTATCTGTAAGATACCTTGCATATGCACACTATAGGAGGTTGTGTTCAAACTCTATGAGCAACTGCCTGATCATTGACTACCTTTTAAGCGTAGAGAAGTTGCTCTACCTTCGAAAATTTTAAGAAGGGAGCTATAGATCTGAAAAAATGACTCAAGGATAGACATTATTCTGGACACCAGATAAAACAGGCTTACAATATTGCTCTCAGGACAGATAGGGACACATTGCTGGTTACGAAGGCAAAACTGAAAAGTGAAAATACAGTGAGGTTTATCACCACACTGCATGAAAAGTGGCATGAAATGCACAACATCATGGCAAAACACTGGCAGATCTTATTACTGGACGAAGATCTCCAACAATATCTGAGCACAACAATCTCCTCAGGGTATAGAAAAACCAACACTATAGAACAACATATTGTTAAAAGTCATTTTTCGAGGGATTGTATAAAAAAGAAACAACAAAAATACCCAGGGTTCTTTCCATGTGGCCTATGTACAGCCTGTAAAATTCTTGAAAAAAAGCAGGGCTTCAGAAATGGAACGGGTGAATATTACAAAATTCAAGAACACATCACCTGTGCTACCAAGGGGGTGATATACGTCCTAAGATGTACATGTAATTTACACTATGTGGGTAAGACTAAGAGAGATCTCAAAACTAGAATAAGAGAACATATTGGAAGTATAAGAAATTATGACAAATTAGAAATGGAGACTAAAAAACAAAATAAACTGTTTCAACCTACACCGGTCGCCAGACACTTCAAATACTGCCATAATCTCAACCTCAAAGAACTATCAGGTTGGGCCATTTGCCACCGCTCCACGGGAATCAGAGGTGGGGATGTGGATTCCATATTGCTGAAAGAGGAGAGCAAGTGGATCTTTAAAATGAACTCTGTGAGCCCCAATGGATTAAACGAATCCTTTAATTTTGGCTGTTTCCTCTAAGGATGTGATAAATTCACAATCATTTTTCCTACAATGTGTCCAATTGTGTACATAAATAATGCCACATGATGTGCTAAAACATGTTACAAGTCTAGTTAACAACACAATATCATAAGATGTCCACAAAAAAACTTGAGAAAAAGGTAAAACAATAAGGAGAACAATCACGGTCGTGCACACCAATGTGCCACGATTTTAAGGAATATTCACAATATGGCTACCTATACGTAAATGATTAAAAAGTATTGTAGAGGTCCAAACCTCGAGAATATTAAGGATATAATAATCACGGGATTGACACGTATGTGGGAATGATATCTATATTGATACGTAAATACTCTATATTAATCTATATGGAATTACAGTTTACAGCAATGATGTTTAATTCTATTTTTAATTTCTTAACAGTGTGTGAACCACGTATTATATGAATATATGTTTTCTGTGTAGAATTATCACAACTGGTAATCTGAATACTGTATTTAACATAAAGGGTTAATTATATAGAATATATTAAATATATAAAAAAATAATAATAAATATAAAAATCATTAAAACAACACAAAAAGAATTAATGAGAAATATAAAAACAACAAAATTTCACAAAAAACAAAAATATAGTATATAACTAAAGAAATATTATAATTTATTTGACAATTCCATATTCACTTCCTGACCAAATCATCAATATAGAGGAGAAGAATAGATATCTATTTAATGAAAACGTGTTTAATTCGCCTTGTGTGCTCAAATAAACCAATAAATGGTTAAGAATCCAACCAATCCATCTAAAATTGCTGAAGATACTTTTGTATGTAGTGGTGATAGGTTGCAACTTGTAACAAAGACATACATCATAGCTTTGTTAACAAAGGAAACAGTGTAACAAGTCACCCCTATGCTGATTGGCCATAATTAATGTCAGTCAAAGGAGGGAACGGACGTAGTGGCGACACTTGAGACCACTGAGCTGCTGAGTGCCCATGACGTCGCGGCACTCACAGCCAATACTCTGAAACAGCCAGCAATCCTGACAACTGAACGAACCAGTAGTTTTCACTGCTAACAGGCAGGCTGTCTGTTTGCCTAAACACAGCGTACGCTGCTGTCTCTGTACTGCCGCCGAATTGTATATCGCAGCGGCAACGCTGAGAACACTAAATAATACACAACAGGCAGTTTGTCTGTCTGCTCAAACGCAGTGCAAGCCGTTTTTCTCTGCATTGCCGCATAATTAAGAACCGCAGCGGCAACGCTGAGAACACAAAACGCACTCGGTGACCAGCTAGCTGCTCACTGAGATAGATTGCCTTCTGTCCGCGTTGCTGGCCGAGCTGCTGCTTGAGCCAGGAATGGAACAGCAAAGCTGGAAACAGAACAAATAGAACACAATCTGAAGACTAATTAACTGTTCATTGACACAAAAATTGTAATCCTTTTGCGCTGCTACTCACCAAAAGTTTGGAGCGGCAACGCTTAAAAGGTAGTCAATGATCAGGCAGTTGCTCATAGAGTTTGAACACAACCTCCTATAGTGTGCATATGCAAGGTATCTTACAGATACAAAAATAACCCTTGCAGCACCACCTCCTCTATTTCCACCTGAGTAGTAGGGCCAACAAGCTCCCTACCCAGTGGAATTTGTTTAAAGCTGTAATCACACTGTGCAATAATTTAATCAAAATACCACACAAAAATTGAAGGCGACATTGTCCACCGTGCTCTACTTTTCCTCTCTCCCTATACCTACAATTTTCATGATTTAATAGGTGGTGTACACCAGAGCATGGAGGGATAAATTTAACAACTTATAATATAAATTGGAGGTCTACTCTACCAATTTCAAAGTCAAAAACATTCCTCCAGTCCTATAAAGAGACCATCGTTGTTACGTAATTTTCTTAGAAATAAAATGACAGAATAGGGCTCAATGACAACTTTCCATTGATTGAGGAGAACGGTAAAATCTAGGGTTACTGCGACCTTTGCATGTCCTCAATATTTACCTATGAAAGAAAAAGTCACCCGCAGTGTTTTCTTTTAGGACGAGTTCACACGTAGCTTAAATACTGCGGGTTTTGTGTTGCGGGTTTTCCTTATTGAATTCAATGGGAAGGTAAAAGCCGCAACAAATAGAAGATATTGCGATTTTTGTGGCGGAAAAGATGCGATTCCGTCGCAAAAAATCACAACTCAGAAAAATAATCTTATACCCAGAATTCTGTGCTTCTTCGTCCAGCCCGGCCTCCTAGGATGACGTTTAATCCCATGTGATTACTGCAGCCAATTATGGTCACAGGATGTCAGAGGGTAAGAATGGGCGGTTTTTTTTGTTTGCTTTTTTTCGCTTGTTTTCCGCAGTGGGCATTCGTGGCCGAAAAACTGCACTACAATTTGGTCCGGTTTTCCTGTGGCCACCAGGGCAGATACGCTGTGTACCTTTACGCTGTGTATCCGCCCTTTGTGAATTTACCATTATTGCGAAACATGAAGTTTGACCGACAGATTTAGGATTTTACCCCAACAGTAGATACGCCATAAATATTTAGGTGGAATTTAAAATTGGCTTCATCCTTAAAGGCGCTCTCATGAAGAAAACCCTTTCTATAATCAGCTGATCGCCAAGGGACTGGCGTCTGACCATAAATTTCCCCTGTAGTAGAGGAAATGTAGAATTAGTCTAGGTCCTGTGACCAAAAGTCACTGTGTCGCCCTACCTGCATCACATGCAATGAAAGTTAATGTGGACACTTAACGACCCGCACGGGCTTCGCTAGGGTCATAAAAGATCACGAGACATATATTTACCCGCCACTGCCCCCCCAAAAAATAAATCTTTACATAAATATTGGAGATAGCTTATCTATAAGACTAAGGCTGCTATAGCTACACCGCTGGATAGAATTGGATATATTGTCTCAGCAGACAGTATCATACATGATAGGCTTAGATACATCGCCCAGCAGACAGTATCACACATGATAGACTTAAACCTCTTGCACACGACCAAGTTCAGGCCGTGAAAAACGGTCCGAGTGTGGGCCGCAATTCCAGACCACAGTACAGGTGAACGGGACTCCTGGCATCATAGACATTTTATGATTCTAGGAGTCCCTGCCTCCCCATGGAACTGCTGTTCCGTACTGAAGAAAATGATACAGTACGGAACAGCAATTCCGTGGGGAAGCAGGAACTCCTAGCATCATAAAATGGCTATGATGCCAGGAATCCCGTTCACCTGTACCGTGGTCGGGCCGGGAAATGCAGCCAACACTGCAATTTATTATATCTTATATATATATACATATATATATATATATAGATATATATCTTAGAAAGACCCCATAAATCACCCCATTTTAAAAACTGCACCCCTCAAAGCATTCAAAACAGCATTCAGAAAGTTTCTTAACCCTTTAGGCGTTTCACAGGAATTAAAGCAATGTAAAGGTGAAATGTACACATTTTATTGTTTTTGCAGTAATTCATTAGTAATCGATTTTTTTCTTTCACACAGAAGGTTTTACAAGAGAAACGCAACTCAATATTTATTGCCCAGATTCTGCCGTTTTTAGAAATATCCCACATGTGGTCCTCGTGTGGTTATGGACTAAAGCACAGGCCTCAGAGGCGATGATTTTTACTGCTGCATAAAAGAGCAGATCAGCCGATCGTGAGCAAGCGATCATATGAGCGCTTGTTTGCCCGATCATTGGCCCGTGTAATAGGGCCTTGAAAAATATCCTAATCGAGATTTTAAAGGGGTGGTACACGATTAGAAAAACATGGCTACCAGTGGCCATTGCAGGGGGTATGTGTGGCTGGTCGCAACTCCTTCCAGTATTAACAGCTCCAAACTAGGTAGTCAGAACCTGGACCTGCAGTGATTGGCTAATCACCCACGTGGCGTGTTTTTAGGGATTGTTGTAAAGATAAGACATTTTTTTTTCTGAAACTCTGCCTTATTTTTTATTATTATTATGTTATTAATTTTATTTCATTTTTTTGTATTAATATTTTTTCATATTATCCCTAGTTTTATCAGTGATGTTTTTGAAAAACGTACATTTCATATTAAGTCATGGCTATTTCTGTTTGCCACCATGATTTTTTAGAAATAAAATAATGTAAAATACAAGTCTAGCGAAAACGTGTATTTTTCTTTAATAACGCATTCTTAATAGGTTTGATATAAGCCTGTTGCACCTATATAACTGCGTATTTCAATGTCTGGCTGTTTTTTTTAATATGTAATAGGATTTTCTTTTCCATCCTTTGTGGTGTGATATAGAATTTTTTTTAAAAAAGCCAAATTGCATGTAAGCCTCTATCTGTAGATTAAAAAACAAAAACTACACAAAAACACAAAAAATATTACTAGTTTCCATCGTGCATTAATTTGTACAACCTAAGGCCTCATGCACATGACCGTATTTTTTCCCACCCGTAAATACTGGCGTAAATACGGGTCCGGTGTCACACGTATTCCACCCGTTTTGCACCAGTATTTACGAACCCGTGCCCGTAAATATGGGTCCGGTGTCACCCATATTCCACCCGTATTTACGGGTACGATTTTGGCGGCAAAATAGCACTGCACTAATCGGCAGCCCCTTCTCTCTATCAGTGCAGGATAGAGAGAAGGGACAGCCTTTTCTGTAATAAAAGTTAAAGAAATTCATACTTACCCGGCCGTTGTCTTGGTGACGCGTCCCTCTCTTCACATCCAGCCCGACATCCCTGGATGACGCGGCAGTCCATGTGACCGCTGCAGCCTGTGATTGACCTGTGATTGGCTGCAGCGGTCACATGGCCTGAAACGTCATCCAGGACGTCGGGCCGGATGTCGAGAGGGACGCGTCACCAAGGCAACGGGCGGGAGACCGGACTGGAGGAAGCAGGAAGTTGTCGGTAAGTATGAAAGTCTTTTATTTTTATTTTTTACAGGTTTATACTGATCGGTAGTCACTGTCCAGGGTGCTGAAAGAGTTACTGCCGATCAGTTAACTCTTTCAGCTCCCTGGACAGTGACTATTTACTGACGTCGCTTAGCAACGCTGCCGTAATGACGGGTGCACACATGTAGCCACCCGTCATTACGAGAGCTCCATAGACTTCTATGGACTGTCCGTGCCGTTATTACGGCCTGAAATAGGACATGTTCTATCTTTTTCAACGGCACGGGCACCTTCCCGTGAGAAAATGGGAAGGCACCCGTCGCCAATAGAAGTCTATGAGCCCGTTATTACGGGTCGTAATTACGACCCGTAATAACGGGAGTTTTTACGGTCGTGTGCATGAGGCCTAACTGGTATGTTTTTTTAGCCTCACATGGGTGAATCAGTAAATATTTTTTAGGACTAAGTTTGCCTGTAGATATTTTAGGACTATACTTCTAATTGTAAGTTTCTACCTTTCAATGTACAAAAATAGTTAAATAAAAACAAAAATCTAAATCTTTTACAAAGTCAATCTATATTGATCTATGGTTATTTTTAACTAAAAAATAAATAAATTAAAAAAACAGTATACACAGGCTCTTGATAAAATGACCACCTACATTTTGCCCAGTATAGAAGTGTGTTAATAAAATAAAATCCCTGGGAAATTTGTCTCTTTGAAAGATCTCCCATTGCTGCTGCCAATACAGTATCTTAAAATCTGCTCAAAATAACAGCCATTCAAAGGCAAAAACAAAAGTGTGAGTGAGTTACTATTGGGAACTCTCTCCTGTGATCCAACAGGACCCATGGATGATATGTTTAGAAATTGAGATCTGGTAACATCTACAGACAGCAACTAAAATTTCAAGGAATTGAAGCATCTTGTGTCAAGCTGGCTCTTTATAATACAGAATCAAAAAGTTCTTATCAAACTGAAAATATACATAAAAAAATAGTAATGTAAATATATATCTTAAAAAATGTAATATAAATATTATATAAACATGTAATATAAATGTAATATAAATATGTAAAAAAAATGTAATATAAATATTTTTTATTCTTGTTTCATTTTACAATTTTTTTTATATTTTTTAAATAAAAAGAGATACTGCTTAGTAATAAAAAGAAAGAAATTAGTTTAAAAGTTTAAACAAATATCCCATTATGGAGTCATGTATAAAACAAGAAAGATAAAAAAAAAGTCTGGGTCAATATCTTAGAAATTACAAATTCAGCTCCGTAACTAATTCTCCTGCGAAAAACTATAAAAATTGGAGTTGCATTATCATGTATATGGTGCAATGTAGGTTGTGACCAAAGAAAGCAGATCCTGTTTCTGTTATAGGCCCCATAGCCACTGCAGGGCATGTCATCGTATCCCATAGCAGATCCCACAGCTGGTGCAGGATATAGAGGGGGAGAACACAGCCAGTGGTATAACGATTGCAGTCGAAGGGGGCCCCTATAGGCTGCCATGCTGTGTAAAATACAACGCTCTGATGCTGCTCGACGCCACGACCTTGTATGCGCCGCAGTACAAACCTGGACTGATGTGGCAGCCTGTGATCCGGGAAGGTCCTGAACCAAGAAAAGCCATGACTTTAAGGACAGAAGATTGACACCCGGCTCAGCCATGGCCCCACCTTGTCCCTTCAAATAAAAACTCAAACTACCGTTATGGTGCAAGGCCATAGCAGCCATATTTATTAAACAAATATTCTCATAAATAACTTTAATAAACTTTACATAAAAATACAATATGAATGACAGGTATTCAAAAAACATCCTAGAACATTTTACCCTATTCTATCTTCTCCATTTCTTGGGGGGAAAAACGATCCTTAGAGGCAATCTCCATTTTGACCCCTACTCTCCAAGTAAGGTAAAAACTCCTTACCCCTAGCCGTCCAAACCTGGCCTAAGGGCACCGAATACAACTTATCCAAATATTCCTGGGGGGCTCCTTCCCCGCAGGACTCCATTCGTTGCATTTCACAATAAATTCAGAAGCACGGCCCATTTTTGTGCACCTGACTATGACATTTCTGCCTCCAAGGACCCCTTCTCCCCGCCACAGACGGACAAGAGTGACTCCTTACTGGAGGCCGTCCCGCCAAACCCTCAGGGCTAATTCTAGGCCACCCTGCAGCCCCAGACACCACATATCTATGCCGACCGTGCTAAGGTGAACCCCATCGACCGCAGCGAAATCCCGAGGACAATGTCTCCAGTTCCTTGTGTCGCACAGCAAAACCCCCGTTACGCCGGACAAAATGTGACACTTCTTTTTTTATTTTTGCCCTTGTACTGTTCAAACCCTTCACACTCCTAGCGTTATGCCATGCCTGTCTGGCAACGATATCCGACCAGATCACTATCAAATTGTGAAAAGACGACCAGAGCCTTAAAAGATCCAACTTGATATCCTGCACAATCTCCCTAGAGGGGCGGAGTCCAAAATCTTTACCCCCGACGTGTAACAGCAAAATATCCGGTGGCCTATCCATACCTGCATAGAACTGGACTTCTGACAGCACCCTATTCCAGAGCATACCCCGCAGCCCTAACCAGCAAACCTGCATTTCCGACCCAATTGAAGCCCAATTGCCGACTGTCAGGTCGAGCGTTGGCTCGCAGCGCACTCGAGTACACGTATGAATGGCCAACAATCCACGCCAGACACGACTCCGCTCCTGAAACTGAAAAAAATTAAATAGCAGCCAAATACAACCATAACACCCCCGCATTCACAAGCAAAAGAAACCCCAACACTATAACAACTGAGGACGGACAAACCCCTTGAACCTAGCAGATTCCCTACGCCTAATCTTCTTGATCACTGCATCCCCTAGCCCCCACCAGGATGCCTCCGTAGCTGCCCCAATCTGTAATGAATGCGAACAAAACTCCTTAGAGTTCAAACCCAGGGCCACCAAACACTTCCGGAAAACCGCAATGATCTGAAACCTAGACAAGGACCCGCCGTTCACGTGTATTAGCTAGGGGCCCCCACCGGTCTTTCGAATATCCAGAAAACGCTCCACACACCCCACCGGGCACCATGGAGAGCCCTCTAATCTTGACAACACCACTTTCACCCCTTTTCCTACTTGGTCAGTTTTAGACCGCCTAATCAAACAAGACACAATGTATCCTCTTACCGCAACGTCATCGGCCAGCAAACCCCCAACCACCAAACCACCCTGCTACCAACTGCAAAATTCTAAAAGCCACTGAAAAAGATGCCCCATCGCTAAAAGACAAACCAATAAAATATAACAACAACGTTGACAAGGAATCATCCGGCACCCGCACACCTACTTGTAGCAACAAACCTTCCCAACGTGACCACACCTTGGAATAAGCCGCCCAGGTACTAGCACTCACGGTCTTATCAGCGATGACGATAACTCTAGACCACGGCACACAGCCAGAGGGGGCAGGACTTCCCATGTTGCTCCACTTCTGGCGCCAACCTGCGAAACCTGTCCGACTGAAACCGAGAGAGAGAATCGGCGATATCATTAACAATGCTAGAAACATGAACAGCAACAAAACACACATTCAAACTGAGACACCGCAGCAGCAGTTGACGCAACAGCCTCACCACTGGGGGGGGACTTGGCCGTCTGTTTGTTAATGGCCTGGACCACACCCAAGTTTTTGCAGCAAAAATGCACCCTTTTATTCCTCAAACGCTCACCCCAGATTGCGGCTGCCAAAACAATAGGTAACCATTCTAACAATGCCAAATTAGAAACCAGCCCCTCCTCCCGCCAAGAAGCTGGCCACGCCCCTGCACACCACTCTCCCTGAAAGTATGCACCAAACCCATGCGCTCCCAACGCATCCGTATGCATCTCCAGATCAACATTGGACACTACCGACTCGATCCACACTAATTTATCATTGTACAGCCCTAGAAACTCCTGCCAAATTGCTAAGTCCGCCCGCACGTAGGCTGACAAATGAACGAAATGGTGGGGTCCCACCACCCCTGCCGTAGGTAAGGCCAGCTCGCGACAGAACACTCTCCCCATAGGCAATATCCTACAAGCGAAATTCAATTTGCTTAACAAGGACTGAACCACCCGTATCTGCACTTTCCGCATCCCCCCAATGCGAGCTATAGTATTACGCAAATCAACCACTTTTTTTCGCCGGCAGTCTGCACTCCATCCGTATAGTATAAATTATTATCCCTAAGAATTTAACCTGTGTCGCCGACCCTTCCGTTTTTTTCAGGAGCCAACGGGACTCCGAACAAACCCGCAACTCACTCCATCATACGCAACAAAATCGAGCAGACCCTCGAACCTGGGGGGCCCACAAACAAAAAATCATCTAGATAATGCAACACTGACATCCAGCCCGCCTCCTGTTGCACCACCAACTCCAAAAATGTACTGAACGCCTCAAAATACGCACACGGGATCGAACAGCCCATTGGAAGGCAACAATCCACATAAAAGGCTCTTTGCCAGCAAAAACCCAGCAATGGGAAACTATCGGGATCCACCGGCAGCAACTGAAAGGCCGCCTCGATGTCAGTTTTTGCTAACAAGGACTTGCTGAATTTTCTCACCCACGAAACTGTATCAAACGACTGCAAAACCCCAGACAAAACTCCCTGTACTATACGCTCATGCCCCCCAACCCACACAGGTAAAACAGACCCATCCCACAAGTGCGCCAAAGTGCCCTCGTCTAGCTGTCCATGGACAGGATCCCCAGCAGCCGCCGTGAGGACTCCATCCCGACTTCCAGGCCATCCCGACTCTCCACCGGCCGTCACATCTCCTGGAAGCAAACCTCTCCGAGGTGGGACATCCTCCGCCCGATCCAGTTCGTCCTTGGTAAGCTCTCCATCCTCCTGGGACTCTCCAGCCACCATTGCCGCTCCATCTGCGCATGCGGCCGCAGGGGACTCTGCCCCTCCTCGACGCACATACCGCTGACCAGCCGGAATGACAAGGCCGCGACGCTGCAAGACCAGCTCTGCAGACCCAATGCTCCCCCCTGCTCCAGCAGGTGAAGCAGCTCGACAAGTCCTCCTCCGGGAGCCCGCACGCTGCTGGGTACGGGCGGGTCCCGCAACAGGTAATCTCACCTGCCTGACTGCCTCCCCGACCGGCCCCAGAGGATTCAGCCGCTGCACACACCACCTTGTCACGTAAGGAAGAAGGGAGAGGAGGGACGGCCCATCACCCGCCTTCTGCTGGGTCCCGACCGCAAGTCCGCCGGAGAAGAACGCCGCGCGCTCCTGGTGGGGCTCCATAACCGGCGCCGGACCCTGCAGGTAGCCTCGTCACTAAGGCGCTCAGGCAGCCTAGAATGATGGGCCAGCTCCCGGACCGTAGGTTCCGCCGCCGACCTCCCCACTTTCAGCCATTAGCGTGGCCTGCACCCAGTCCTGGCCCCGCTGGATCACTACATTGGGGACGGCCGCTAAAATGTCCTCCATGGAGGATGCCATGCCTAATCTAACTACACTTACTGCTCCAAGCACTTCAAACAGCTCCCTCCAACTTCTCTGTACTGGCCACAACTGAGGTACCCTCCCCTTAACTCCTCCTTTATATAACCTCTACCCAGGCCATGCTCATACCCCCACCTAGTGGCCTAAAATGATAATGCAGACCCCCATCACTTATTCCCACTAAGCTAATTAAAGATCCTGCTTAATTCTACCCCAATCAAGCCGCACTCTGCTACTGTTTCACCCCGCTCCATTGCTCTCCTTGCGGTAAGTTAATGCCTTTTTTTAATGTGTAATTTGGGGTCATTTAGGGGTCTGGGGCGTTCATGAATGGAGGGGAGTGTCCATGATTGACGAGAGGGGTCTATACTAGGGGGGCCCATTCAAAAGTGTGGCATGTGGCCCAGTACTCTAGAGATATACCCCTGAGAACAGTTCAAGTTGTCGCCATGCCACCTCACCCTTTGCCAATGTGGACCTTTCCCTGACAACAAGCAAAGCAATTTTGGCAAACAAGGTAGGGACGAACTGACCCAAGAATTATAATGCCATTTTTCACTTCAAAAACACCCAAAATGATCAGTTTGCTAGTCAGTATCACATCTCCCAGTGTAAACAGGGAGAAGTGCTGGCGACATGATGCATATGCACAGGGACGACTAATCATATTAACGATTGCTCGCCACCATACATTAATGATAATTGCTCCGTGTGAATGGATCTATGTGCTGTATCGTCGCACGGTGCTCGTTTTTCCGGCAAGTATCGGGTCGTGTAAAAGCACCTTTACCAAAGGACCTGAAATGAAAAAATAGTGGAGGTATCTATCTATCTATCTATCTATCTATCTATCTATCTATCTATCTATCTATCTATCTATCTATCGTCATGTTGGGTACGTGGACCCACTGTACTGCACTGCGTTGACGGTATGGCAGCTGGCCAACAGGGCACAGGTCTTGGTCTATAGTTCGTATAGTGTACCTGTGGTAGCTCAGACAGTAGCAAGACAGCCCCGGCTGGGACTAGGCAGCAAGCAGGCTACAGGCATGATGTTGCAGGACAGGCGTGGTACACAGAACAGCACGACTTCAGCTCAACACGGTACTTGACCAGGATAGCACGGGATACGGGTTACAGGTGGCAGGAACGGGAAAACTGGGAACTGGGAAACACTAGGAGACCATTTGCTTAGACAGACTAGGGTAGACAAAAAGGCTCAGGCATTGCAGGGAGGGGCACAGCCCTTCTTATAGCCCAGGGTGCTCTGGGAGCAATCAGCTCAATCTCCCACCTGTGTGCGCTTTGGCTCCTTAAGTCTGGATTGAGCTCGCGAGCGCACCCTGGTGGTCACTGTGGAAAAGGACGGCCGCATGTGCAGACGTCTCTGGAGAGAAGGGCGTCGACTGGATGGAAGGAGTTCATGGTCAGCGACCACGGACATTACAGTATCCCCCTCTTATGCCCCCTCCTCTTGGGACCAGAACGAGAGAGATACCTCTTAATGAGGGTAGTAGCATTGGGATTCTCTTCTGGCTCCCAGGACCTCTCTTCTGGACCAAACCCCTTTCAATCTACTAAATAAAAGGTTCTTCCTCTTACTTTTTTAGTGTCCAGGATCTCCTTAACCTCAAAAGTCTCTGATGAACTGCTGGGAGCCACTGCAGGAGTGGAAGTCTTGGAGTAGCGGTTCAAGATCCCCGGATTCAGCAGGGAGACTTGGAAGGAGTTGGGGATATTGAGGGTAGGAGGCAGCCAAAGCTTGTAGGAAACAGGGTTGATTTGTTGCAAAATCTTGAAGCGTCCAAGGAACCTGGGAGAAAACTTGTACGATGGCACCCTCAGCCAGATATTCTTAGAGGACAGCCAGACCTTAGTACCTGGAAGGAACTGGGGAGGCTCTCGTCTTCTTGTGTCTACCTTTCTCTTCATGCGGTCAACAGCCAGCAGAATAGAAGATCGAGTCTGCTGCCAGATCTGTAGAAAGTTCCTGAATGCAGAGTCAGCTGCAGGCACCTGTGACGTAGTGGAAACAGGAAGAGGTATACAAGGGTGTTGGCCATAGACAATGAAGAATGGACTCTTAGCGATGGACTCACTAGTGTGGTTGTTGTAGGAGAACTCAGCCAAAGGAAGCAGCTGCATCCAGTCATCATGCTGCCTGGAGATAAAGTGTCGTAAATAGTTCTCCATTATCTGGTTTATTCTCTCGATTTGACAATTGGACTGGGGATGGTAAGCAGAGGAAAAGTCTAACTTCACACGAGGAGTACGCAGAGGGCTCTCCAGAACTTAGAGGTGAACTGACCCCCCTGATCCGACACAATATGTAGAGGCAAGCCGTGCAGGCGTACGGGCGCCCGCGTGACCTGCCAATTTGGAACTGTGTCCCCAGCAGAGGATTCTTCTTCTGTCCGCCAGACGCACAAAAGTCCTCCCCGGGGGAATGTCTCTAACTTGCAGAGGGTTGACAAGGATGATGCAAGATGGATTAATGAAACTCTGTGGAGACTCCATAGTGTCCTCTGTCTTGAATGACCTAGAAAAGGCATCGGCCCTCACATTCTTGTCGGCCGGACGGTAGTGGAGCTCAAACTGGAACCGGGCAAAGAACAGCGATGACCTGGCCTGACGAAGATTCAGTCATTGGGTCGTCTGGAGATAAGTGAGGTTCTTGTGGTCCGTACATATCAAGATAGGATGAACTGCGTCCTCTAATAGATGTCTCCACTCCTCCAGAGCCAATTTGATAGCCAGTAACTCCCAATCCACAATCGGGTAGTTGCATTTTGCAGAAGAGAAGAGCTTAGAGTGATAGCCACATACCATTGACTTGCCCTTGGAACCTCTCTGGAACAGGAGTGCACCAGCACCGACAGAGGAGGCGTCCACCTCCAACGAGAACAGTCGAGAAACATCTGGATGATGGAGGATACATGCTGATGTGAAGGCACTCTTCAGGCTATTAAATGCGGACTCTACTTCTGGAGTCCACACCTTGGCGTTCATGCCTTTCTTGGTGAGGTTAGAGATTGGAGATGTCATTGAGGAGAAGTTTGGAATGAACTGTCTGTAGAAATTGGCGAATCCCAGTATGCGCTGTATGGCCCTCAAGCCTTGAGGGGGTGGCCATTCTAGGACGGACTTTACCTTTTTAGGATCCATCTTGAGACCTTGATTCGAAATGATGTAGCCCAGGAAGGGAAGAGCATCTTTCTCAAACACGCACTTCTCCAACTTGGCGTACAGGCGATTCTCCCTCAACTGCAGCAAAACTTGACGGACATGTCTCCGATGAGTCATTGGATCTGGAGAAAAAATTAAGATGTCATCAAGATAGACCACAATGTCATTAACAAACTCCTGGAAGACCGCGGGAACATTACACAGGCCGAGTGCATTACTAGATATTCATAGTGTCCGTCACGGATGTTAAATGCAGTCTTCCATTCGTTACCCCGGCAAATCTGGACTAGGTTGTAAGCCCCACGCAGGTCTAGTTTAGAAAAAATCTTGGCACCACGTATACGATCAAACAGTTCAGAGATCAATGGCAATGGATACCTATTTTTCACCGTGATCTGGTTGAGACCCCGGTAGTTGATGCAAGGACGCAGAGAACCATCCTTTTACTTGACGAAGAAGAACCCGGCTCCTGCCGGGGAGGAAGACTTCCGTATGAAGCCCCTCTCCAAGTTCTCTTTAACATAGGCGGACATGGACAGAGTCTCTGGCAAGGAGGGAGGATATACCCTACCACGGGGAAGGGAAGCACCAGGAACTAGGTCGATACGACAGTCACACGCCCAGTGTGGGGGCAGCGTCTCCATCTCTTTCTTACTGAAGACGTCCGAAAATGCCGAATAATGACCAGGCAATCCTGCCAAGGCGAACGAATCTGTACAAGGCAACGGTTGAGACACTCGGGGACTCACTGGAGAACCTCTCCAGAATTCCAGTCCAGGACTGGGGCATGTAGTCGGAGCTAAGGCAGACCCAGCAGCACAGGGTTGACGGCCTTTGGCAGGAAAAGGAACGAGAGGAGCTCAGAGTGGAGGGCTCTCAATGACTTGGTCACAGCTATAATTGGGTCTGGCAGAGGTAGTCCATTTACAGCTGCAATCATCAACGGCCTCTCCAGAGGGGTAGTGCGCAATTGGAGAAGATCCACCAGGTCTCTACAAATGAAATTAGCAGCGGATCCAGAGTCCAGATACGCAGGGACCCAATGCATTTCTCGCCGGACACTATGGTGACGGGAATGGACAATTTAGACGAAAGTCCTTCTTTCCCCAAGGTTGTCTCTCCCACCAACCCTAGGCTATGAGGCTTTTGGGGACACAGATGCACAAGATGGCCTCCGACGCCGCAATAAAGATAGAGTCCCGAGATGCGTCTGCATTGTCTCTCCTAGGTAGATAGCTTAAGCTGGTCCATCCTCACAGACTCCTTAGGAGGATTGGTATCTGAGGACAGCAGGGGTTGCTGCAAAGTAGGGACCGGACTAGGGAGTCCTTTCTCCCAACGAGCTTCTTGGAGCCGTTCTCGGATTCTTATATCAATCCGGCGACCTGAAGGATGAGGTCATCCAGGGTAGACGATAGATCTCGGGCGGCAAGCTTATCCTTAATCTTAGGAGACAGTCCCTGCCAGAATGTAGCCACCGGGACCTCATTGTTCCACAACAGTTCTCCCGGGCCGTGCCAGTAAGGAGACAATCAAATCGACCCTTGCGCCATCATACGAAAATGCCCTTGCATACAGGCTAAAGTAGATCTGGCACTGGTTCAAAAATCCACCTCAGGTCCTTGCATCTCCATCATAGCGGTCAGGAAGTGGCAAAGAACATCTTGGATCAGCACTGCCGGGAGGTGTAGTGAGAGGATCAGTACTGTCAGGAGGTGTAGTAGGAGGATCGACAGCTTGCACCTCCAGCCGACATGCAATAATGTCAAAGGACTGGAGGCATTGGTCCTGTTGAGACCGGAGTTCTAGCATATCCGCCCGCATCTCTTGTGACGTCATCATGATCTATCTATCTATCTATCTATCTATCTAATATCTATCTATCTATCTTACATCCATATATATATATATATCTCTCATATAAGATCTATCTAATATTTGCTAAATAGACAAATACATTAGAGAGAGAGAGATATGAGTGCTAGATATTAGACAGATAAATAAATAGATAGATAGAGAGTGTAGCGTCCATGGCCGCGGTCCGTCGGGTTTACTCACCCCCGGCGGCTGCAGCCATTGATCTGTGAGCACTGGCTCGCATCTCCTTCCTAGGAGATGCCAGCGCTCACTTCCCCTCCGGTCCGCTGTGTCTCGTAGGCTGTGCACGCACGCCTTAAAGGCCTTGAAATCTCCTGATTTCATTGCTGGTGTCTCTAGACAACCAAGAATGAGTCTGGGGCTCTTAATGAGTTGTCTAGAGACACCAGCATTACGATAAAACCAGCTGATAAAGGTGAGGCTGTTGTAGTCATGGATACCGCCGCATACTTGAATGAAATCAGGAGACAGTTGAGTGACACCTTAGTATATAAACAAATTTCCTATGATCCAAAGTTTGAGGTCAGTAGAGAGATTAAAATCATTATAGATGAGGCTATTACTGGTGGCATCATTGTTGAGAATTTGGCTGATTATCTCATAATTGAACAACCTAGATCTCCTGTTCTTTATACACTCCCCAAGATACACAAATCTTTGGTAGACCCTCCGGGATGACCCATTGTATCTGGGACTGAATCCATTTTCTGTCACATTGCAATTTTTCTTGACAAAATTCTCAGACCATATGCCATTGAGGCTACTTCATATATTAGAGATATACGTTTGACTTCCTCAATAAACTTGAGGGGGTCACCATACTACCAGGGAACAGAGTTACACTGGTATCTTTTGATGTTATAAGTTTATATACAGTCATTGACCATACTAGGGGTCTGAAAGCTGTTGAGAATTTTCTCAATTTGTCTGATTTTTCACCAGAATATTGTATATTTCTCTTACAGCTACTTAACACTATTCTGAGACAAAATGATTTCTTGTTTGGGGATCATTTCTTTCTTCAACTACAAGAGGCCGCAATAGGGTCCAATATAGCACCTACTTACGCAAACATATTCATGCACACACTGGAAGAAACTTTCTTGATCTGGACTGGAAACTCAGTGATGCTTTGTGATTTTCATTCCTTTTTTAATTCTATCGACAGTATGGTGAAGTTCACGTTAGTGCATTCTGACACTGATATTCAGTTCTTAGATGTTTTGGTCAAGGTTAAGGATGATGTATTTACTACTGAGCTATACACTAAGTCTACCGATTGCAACAATTTACTTATTTTTAGCAGCAATCATCCGTGAAAAATGATAGAGAGTTTACCCACTAGTCAATTAATGCAGGTTAAGAGAATTGTTAGTGATGCGGATACTACAGAAAAAATACTTGACACCATGATTGATCGCTTCAAAACACGTGGCTATCCATTGAGATTACTTGACAAACACATGTATAGGTTGGGACTCATTGATAGAGATACACTCCTTAGATCTAGGGGCCCCAGACCTGCATAAGACCGTATTCCTTTTATTTCCACCTACACGGAACAAAGTAATGCAATAGCTAAAGTTATTAGACGTCATTGGCCCATGTTGGGCAATTGTCTTGCTCATCTCCACGAGTTTATTAACTATCCTCTTTTTTCTTACCGAAGATCCACAAGTCTTAGGGATAGACTTGTAAAAGCAGACACTGGTACTTTCAGATTGAACAAGCGGACATACCTGACTAAACCAAAATTGGGCTGCTTTCCGTGCCTGGGTGGCATCAACTGCAGCCTTATGCTTAAAGGTTTTACTCTTGATCATCCCAGTACCAAGTGAACCTTTCAGATTAGGTACTATCTTAACTGCAACACTGACTTTGTGATATATGTTCTACAATGCCCCTGCAAACTGCTATATGTTGGTGAGACTAAACTAGACCTGAAAACCAGGTTAAATCAACACAGATACGCCATTAGGAATAAGAGACTTGATCTTCCAGTCTCTAAACACGTCACAGATATGGGACACACGGAACATCAATTGAGGTTTTGGATTTTGGATCATACCCCTCCCCCCCCCCCCCTTAGACGTGGTAGGAACAGGACCAAACTCCTTAAGATGAGAGAGTTGCAGTGGATTGGTAGGCTCAATACCCTCAAACCAAATGGTCTCAATGTCGACTTTGTACTTAGTGGACTGGTATAGACCCATTGATCCTTGTACCCCGTCGATGGTATAACTTGACATCATCATCTGTATATTGACATGATTTGAAATTCATTAACTAAATACTATTTATTTTTCTCTTATTCTAGATGAAGTTTACATCAACATGGATATCAATTCCGGGGATTCAAAGATTCACCGATTTATAGACCCTTTTACTACCTTCACTACTTTTGAGTACCCTGTGATTGTGTATATTACTATATACTATTTATGACTCTGTTGCCATTTATATGAACCTGAATAGGTAATTTGTTTTTCGTAGGCACGCACAACCGTACACTGTTCTGACCTTATATGACATAGCACATCTATGGGCCCCTCCTGTATACACTACAGTGTTGACAAGCTAAGGTCTTTGTTACCACACTAATAATA